>NC_068430.1:65271041-65403541 GCF_023373465.1 Oncorhynchus keta | reverse complement strand
GGATGCAGCACAGTGGTACAGACTGGTACGCCAGTGAGGATGCAGCACAGTGGTACAGACTGGTACGCCAATGAGGATGCAGCACAGTGGTACAGACTGGTACGCCAATGAGGATGCAGCACAGTGGTACAGACTGGTACGCCAATGAGGATGCAGCACAGTGGTACAGACTGGTACGCCAATGAGGATGCAGCACAGTGGTACAGACTGGTATACCAATGAGGATGCAGCACAGTGGTACAGACTGGTACGCCAATGAGGAAGCAGCACAGTGGTACAGACTGGTATACCAATGAGGATGCAGCACAGTGGTACAGACTGGTACGCCAATGAGGATGCAGCACAGTGGTACAGACTGGTACGCCAATGAGGATGCAGCACAGTGGTACAGACTGGTATACCAATGAGGATGCAGCACAGTGGTACAGACTGGTACGCCAATGAGGATGCAGCACAGTGGTACAGACTGGTATACCAATGAGGATGCAGCACAGTGGTACAGACTGGTACGCCAATGAGGATGCAGCACAGTGGTACAGACTGGTACGCCAATGAGGATGCAGCACAGTGGTACAGACTGGTACGCCAATGAGGATGCAGCACAGTGGGTGATGAATGGAGGAGTTTGGTTCAAAAGTGACTGATTCCGGATCATATTACAGTATAGTAAAGGAAAGCAAATGCACTAACAACGTTTGGTGAACAGTGTAAGTTTGTAGGTGGGAACACAAACAGGCTTAGCGCGGCAGCGTAGCTCGTGGTTAGAGCGTTGGACTAGTAACCAGAAGGTTGCGAGTTCAAACCCCCGAGCTGACAAGGTACAAATCTGTCGTTCTGCCCCTGAACAGGCAGTTAACCCACTGTTCCCAGGCCGTCATTGAAAATAAGAATGTGTTCTTAACTGACTTGCCTGGTTAAATAAAGGTCAAATTAAAAAATAAATAAATAAATAAAAATGGCTCTTCACAGCACAAGGCCCAGTTAAGTCATTCCTTTTGTCCCATTGAGACCAATGAATGTTTCACAAGGGAGCCCTACATATGCACAAGTATTTAAGACATAATAAAAACATACAAGATCTACAAGCCATTCAAGTAAAACAATCACATCCCTCAGCAAAGAGGTCTATAATCAACAAGTTGAACAGCCTCAGATACACTAGAACATCAAGCTGCAGGGAGTCCTGTAGATTGATCCATACACGAGGTGCAAAATAAATCAAAGCAGATTTATCTTAGTCAGTGGAGACGGAAGGGATCTCTAGGGTTAGCCAATGATGAGGTCTGGTAGCTCGTATGTCTTTAGGTTAACCAGGAAGTAACGTACGGCTGAAGTTTCTGACACAGAATGCAGTGATGTGTACTGAACCTGTCATCCATGCTTATAGAACGACATCAGCCTCTTCAGTGGATCTTTCAGTGTGTGCCCAGTGTCTCTTTACTGTGGGCATGTCAAGGGCTGGCTGGAGGCATGTTTGTGGTCGGGGTTATGACACGCACGCACACACACAGCAGCGTTGGGCACAGGGCCAGGCCTCCTTAAGCACCACTGATGAGAATTATTAGGCCTGATCAAAGCAGGAGATTACAGCCTGTGTCTGAGAGAGAGAGAGATAGCAAGAGAGAGAGAGGGAGAGAGTGAGAAGAGAACATGAGAGAGCGAGAGAGATAGAGAGAAAGAGAGAGAGAGACAAGAGGGATAGAGAGAGAGTGAGTGAGAAGAGAATGTGAGAGAGAGAGAGATAGAGAGAGGGGAAGAGAGAGGGTGAGTTAGAGAGAGGGAGAAGAAGGAGAGAGAGAGCGAGAGAGGGAAGAGAGAGGGAGAGTCAGAGAGAGGGAGAAGAGAGAGAGAGAGAGAGAGAGAGAAGAAATAGGGCGAGTTAGAGAGAGGGATAAGAGAGAGAGAGAGTGAGAAGAGAACGTGAGAGAGAGAGCGAGAAAGAGAGAGAGAGAGAGAGAGAGGCTGAGAGAGGGAGAGTTAGAGAGAGGGAGAAGAGAGAGAGAGAGAGAGAGAGCGAGAGAGAGAGAGAGAGAGAGAGAGAGAGAGAGAGAGAGAGAGAGAGAGAGAGAGAGAGAGAGAGAGAGAGAGAGAGAGAGAGAGAGAGAGAGAGAGAGAGAGGGAAAAGAGAGGGAGAGGGAGGAGAGAGGGAGAGGAGTTGAGGGAGAGAGAAAGTTATAAAGAGATTGGGTCCATCTCAATAGTCTGTTGTTGCCTCTCTTCTCCTTGTCTCCTTTCCTGCACTGACATTGAACAATGGCAACGGCCCATAGAGTGAGAACCCTATAATAATAGTGACGGATGTCACAGACTTCTAGTATGACAATCCTCTATCCTCCTCCATCCTCCAGTAGACAAAAAGAACTCCTCATGCCATCAAACACGTTCAGGATGACCTAAAGCTATTCCAGCATACCATACAAATGACTCCATTACTTTGATACACCCAGTTCATATGAAGAAGCACAGGAGGTGATTGTAGCACTAAATCCAACTGTAGCACTGCAATGAGACGGAACATGTTGGAAAGCACTGGACCAGAGGCCTCTCATTCCAGCTCTCCACATCCTGAGGTAATGTTCATGGGGATGTCCCAAATGGCACCCTATTCCCTTTTAAGTGCCCATATGATTCTGGTCAAAAGTAGTGCACTATGTGGGGACTAGTGTGTCATTTGGGATGCAATCAATGCTAATATATTCAGTCCCGGAGAAGCTTTGATAAATTGACTTCATTATTAAGGAACATGTTAGTTGGCGGCAGAGTGAAATATATGGTATGTGCTTAAGTACATGTCATGAATACATGAAGCCCTTCGCCCTTCGCTTACTGCTTGTGATTAATTACAACCGTGAGGGATTGTGGGTAATCACCTTTGAAAAGAGTCATTTGCAAGTCTCCACTCACATGGGGTTCGTTATACACGTAGAACATTAAAAAGGCAATATATGCTAAATACGCCACTGTAGGAGAATGAGGAGGATGTGATGGTGGTATTTAGTCAGCTAATCTTATTGAAATCGGAATTCTAGCAAGTACTGTACATGACGTAGCATTCTGCTCCTACTACAAGTTGCAGTATGAGACAGGAACTTTGAGGTGCACACACACACACACACACACACACACACACACACACACACACACACACACAATTTCTGAGATAGTGTCGCCCGTTGTCTTGTGTGTCTCAGAGAACATCTAAACTGTAGGAGTAATTCTCAGAGGAACCCTTCTCTCTGGGATATTGCGGGAGTGTAGTGTACCCTTTTCACCGTTGCACATGCACAGTACACACCACTGCGGCTTTGCTCCTTTTATCTCAAAATAATGATCCATCCTCTCCCGCTGCTCTCATTGTCTAGTCTGGGGTGAAGAAACAGAGACAAGACAATGCTATTTTCCACCATATAAAAGATAACATTGACTCAACCCAACTCCAAAGGCCTCCTAACCACATAACACATAGTGACTCATTTGGGAAGTCTTACATGATCTTCCCATTAGCCGAACAGCGAAACCACCGCCTCTTGTGTTGAAAATAGAACAGAATGGAAGCATACCTTCCTAGGCAATGTCCTGGGTTAATACTTTTACCCATGAAGAATGAGGAAGGACTGCTACACTTTCCTTTTAAAGAAGACTTAAATGGTTGTTGTTCAGCCACCAGCTGCTTTGATGGAAGCCCCATGGAGTGTGTGTGTGTGTGTGTGTGTGTGTGTGTGTGTGTGTGTGTGTGTGTGTGTGTGTGTGTGTGTGTGTGTGTGTGTGTGTGTGTGTGTGTGTGTGTGTGTGTGTGTGTGTGGAGGGAATGGAGGGGATGGAAGGAGGGATGGAGGGATGGAGGGGAGAATGAAAGGATGGAGGGGGGAATGGAGGGATGGAGGGGATGGAAGGAGTGATGGAGGGGGGAATGGAGGGATGGAGGGGATGGAAGGAGGGATGGAGGGGATGGAAGGAGGGATGGAGGGGATGGAAGGTGGGATGGAGGGGTGGAAGGAGGGATGGAGGGATGGAGGGGAGAATGAAAGGATGGAGGGGGGAATGGAGGGATGGAGGGGGGATGGAAGGGATGTAAGGAGGGATGGAAGGAGGGATGGAGGGGATGGAAGGAGGGATGGAGTGGTGGAAGGAGGGATGGAGGGGATGGAAAGGGGGATGGAGGGATGGAGGGGATGGAATGAGGGATGGAGGGGATGGAAAGGGGATGGAAGGATGGATGGAGGGGGGAATGGAGGGATGGAGGGGATGGAGGGAGGGGATGGAAGGAGGGATGGAGGGGATGTATGGAGGGATGGGGGGATGGAAGGAGGGACGGAGGGGATGGAATGAGGGATGGAGGGGATGGAACGAGGGATGGAGGGGATGGAAGGAGAGATGTAGGGGGGATGGAAGGAGGGATGGAGGGGATGGAAGGAGAGATGTAGGGGGGATGGAAGGAGGGATGGAGAGGATGGAAGGAGAGATGTAGGGGGAATGGAGGGGATGGAAGGAGGGATGGATGGGGGAATGGATTGATGGAGGGGGAATGAAGGGATGGAGGGGGGAATGGAGGGATGGAGGGGATGGAAGGAGGGATGGAGGGGGAATAGAGGGATGGAGGGGATGGAAGGAGGGATGGAGGGGGGAATGGAGGGATGGAGGGGATGGAAGAAGGGATGGAGGGATGGAAGGAGGGATGGAGGGGATGGAGGGATGGAGGGGATGGACGGAGGGATGGAAGGGATGGAAAGGAGGGATAGAGGGGATGAAGAGGATGGAAGGAGGGATGGAGGGGATTTAGGGATGGAGGGATCGAGGGGATGGAAGGAGGGATGGAGGGGATGGAAGGAGGGATGGAGGGAATGGAAGGAGGGATGGGGGGGATGGAAGGAGGGATGGAGGGGATGGAGGGGATGGAAGGAGGGATGGAGGGGATGGAAGGAGGAATGGAGGGGATGGAAGTAGTGATGGAAGGGGTGCAAGGAGGGATGGAGAGGATGGAGGGAGGGATGGAGGGGATGGAGGGGATGGAAGGAGGGAATGGAGGGATGGAGGGGATGGAAGGAGGGGATGGAATGAGGGGATGCAAGGAGGGATGACCTTGGCTAGATCCATGACCTTGGCTGGATCGGACAGGTCACCTCGCTGGATACTGAGAGTGGAGGAGGGAGGGAGATGAGGGGAGAGAGAGAAGAGAGATGGAGAGAGAGATGCGATAGAGGCTAATGTAAAAGGTTAGAGAGAAAGAGAGAGGGTACATTGAGAGAGAGGTTAAGAAAACGAGAGAGAAAGAGAGAGGGTACATTGAGAGAGAGGTTAAGAAAACGAGAAAGAAAGAGAGAGGGCTGTCTAATCATGGTACCTTACACGAAGAGAGAGAGAGAGACAGAGAGAGAGACAGAGAGAGAGACAGACAGAGAGAGAGAGAGAGAGAGAGAGAGAGAGAGAGAGAGAGAGAGAGAGAGAGACAGAGAGACAGAGAGACAGAGAGACAGAGACTGAGAGAGACAGAGATAGAGAGACAAAGAGACAGAGACAGAGACAGAGAGAGAGAGAGAGAGAGAGAGAGAGAGAGAGAGAGAGAGAGAGAGAGAGAGAGAGAGAGAGAGAGAGAGAGGGAGAGAGAGAGAGAGAGAGAGATGTCTGTCTAATCATGGAGCCTTACAGCAGGAGGCAGGTCCTGCCAGCCTTGGAATTGAGATTAAACAAGCAGCCTATGCCAGCCAATGATCATTCTCTTAAACTTGTTCTCTCAATACCGGCCTCACCAGACTGAATCTCAATCTGCTGAACCCATATCTCTCAACACTTTTTTTAGCTGGCTTAGTTACCCCTTAAACTTAACGTATGCTTCCCACTCAAAACAGTTGGCATACAGTGCCTTCAGAAAGCATTCACACTCCTTGACTTATTCCACATGTTGTTGTGTTACAGCCTGAATTCAAAGTGGATTCAAATGTTGCTCACCCACACACAATACCCCATAATGACAAAGTTAAAACATGTTTTTAGAAATTTGCACATTTTTTGAAAATGAAATAGATAAATATCTAATTGATGTAAGTATTCACACCCCCGAGTCAATACACGTTAGAATCCCCTTTGCCAGTGATGACAGCTGTGAGTCTTTCTGGGTTAGTCTCTCAGAGTTTTGCACACCTGGATTGTACAATATTTGCACATTATTCTTTATAAACATTCTTCAAGCTCTGTCAAATTGGTTGTTGTTCGTTGCTAGACAGCCATTTTCAAGTCCTGCCATAGATTTTTAAACTGATTTGAGTCAAAACTGTAACTAGGCCACTCAGGAACATTCACTGTCATCTGGTGTTTTAGAAAATTGTCCTGCTGAAAGGTGAATTTGTTGGAAATCAGACTGAACCAAGAATTCCTCTAGGATTTTGCCTGTGCTTCTCTCTATTTGTTTATTTGTATCCTAAAAAACTCCCTAGTCCTTTCCAAAGACAAGCATACCTATAACATGATGCAGCCACCACCTTGCTTGAAAAAATGACGAGTGGTACTCAGTGATGTGTTGTGTTGGATTTGCCCCAAACATAACACTTTGTATTCAGGATATAAAGTTAATTTCTTTGCTACATTTCTTGCAGTTTTACTTTAGCGCCTTATTGCAATCAGGATGCATGTTTTGGAATATGTTGTATTCTGTACAGGCTTCCTTCTTTTCACTGTCATTTAAGTCAGTATTGTGGAGTAACTACATTGTTCTTGAGCCATCGTCAGTTTTATCCTATCACAGCCATTAAACTTTAACTGTTTTAAAGTCAATATTGTCCTCATGGTAAAATCCCTGAGCGTGTAACGGTTGTCGTCTGGAGATAGAGAGGACCAAAGTGCAGCGTGGTTAGTGTTCATTTTTTTAATAAACAACTGAACACTTCAAAAATACAAAACAACAAAGTGACAACCGAAACAGTTCTATCTGGTGCAGACACACAAAGACTGAAAATAACCACCCACAAACCCCAACAGAAAACAGGCTACTTAAATATGTTTCCTAATCAGAGACAATGACTAACACCCGCCTCTGATTGAGAACCATATCAAGCCAAACAAGAACCCCAACCTAGAAACACAAAAGATAGAATACCCACCCAACTCACGTCCTGACCAACTAAAACAAAGAAATAACACAAGAACTAGGGTCAGAACGTGACAGTACCCCCCCGGACTCCAGCCGCAAAACCAGAACCTATAGGGGAGGGTCTGGGTGGGCATCTGTCCGCGGTGGTGGCTCTGGCGCTGGACGTGGACCTCACTCCACCATAGTCTTAGTCCTCTTCTGTGGCCCCCTAGGAACGGCGACCCTCGCCGCCAACCCAGGACTGGCAACCCTACTAAAGGGCCCCACTGGACTGAGGGACAGCTCTGGACTGAGGGGCAGCTCCGAACTGAGGGGCAGCTCCGGACTGAGGGGCAGCTCAGGACTGAGGGGCAGCTCAGGACTGTGGGGTAGCTCAGGACTGTGGGGTAGCTCCGGACTGAAGAGCAGCTCCGTACTGAAGAGCAGCTCCGGACTGAAGAGCAGCTCCGGACTGAAGAGCAATTCCGGCATCGACGGTGTGACAGGCAGCTCTGGCGGCTCCTGGCTGACTGGTGGCTCCTGGCTGACTGGCGGCTCAGGACAGACTGGCGGCTCAGGACAGACTGGCGGATCAGGACAGACTGGTGGCTCTGGCGGCTCAGGACAGACTGGTGGCTCTGGCGGCTCAGGACAGACGGGAGACTCTGGCGGCTCAGGACAGACGGGAGACTCTGGTGGCTCAGGACAGACGGGAGACTCTGGCGGCTCAGGACAGACGGGAGACTCTGGCGGCTCAGGACAGACGGGAGACTCTGGCGGCTCAGGACAGACGGGAGACTCTGGCGGCTCAGGACAGACGGGAGACTCTGGCGGCTCAGGACAGACGGGAGACTCTGGCGGCTCAGGACAGACGGGAGACTCTGGCGGCTCAGGACAGACGGGAGACTCTGGCGGCTCAGGACAGACGGGAGACTCTGGCGGCTCAGGACAGACGGGAGACTCTGGCGGCTCAGGACAGACGGGAGACTCTGGCGGCTCAGGACAGACGGGAGACTCTGGTGGCTCTGGCGCACTGTAGGCCTGGTGCGTGGTGCCGGCACTGGTGGTAGCGGGCTGGGGCGAGTGCGAGGAGCAGGAACAGGAACAGGGAGTACTGGACCCTGAAGGCGCACTGGAAGCCTGGTGCGGGGGGCTGCCACCCGAGGGCTGGTGCATGGAGATGGCACCAGATAGACCAGACCAAGAAGGCGCACTGGAGATCTGGAGCACCGAGCCTGCCCAACCTTACCTGGTTGAATGCTCCCCGTAGCCAGGCCAGTGCGGTGAGGTGGAATAGCCCGCCCTGGGCTGTGCTGGCGAACCGGGGACACCATGCGTAAGGCTGGTGCCATGTATGCCGGCCCGAGGAGACGCACTGGAGATCAGATGCGTAGAGCCGGCTTCATGGCACCTGGTTCGATGCCCACTCTAGCCCGTCCGATACAGGGAGCTGGAATGTACCGCACAGGGCTATGCACACGCACCGGGGACACCGTGTGCTCCACCGCATAACACGGTGCCTGCCCGGTACAACGCCTTCTCTCTCCACAATAAGCACAGGGAGTTGGCGCAGGTCTCCTACTTGCCTTAGCCACACTCCCCATGTGCCACCCCCCAAGACATTTTTGGGGCTGCTTCTTGGGCTTCCTTGCCAGTCATATTCCCTCAAAGCGCTGGCTCCCTTTAGCTGCTGCCTCCGCTTTCCTGGCACCTCCACCTGTTCCCATGGGTGGCGATCCTTTCCAGCCAGGATCTCCTCCCATGTGTAGCAACCCTTGCCATCTAGAATGTCCTCCCATTTTCCATTCCTCCTTATCGCGCTGCTCCTGCTGCTGCTGCCTGTTACCACGCTGCTTGGTCCTTTTTTGGTGGGTGGTTCTGTAACGGTTGTCACTTTGTTGTTTTGTATTTTTGAAGCGTTCAGTTGTTTATTAAAAAGATGAACACTAACCACGCTGCGCTTTGGTCCTCTCTATCTCCAGACGACAACCGTTACAGAGCCGTTTCCTTCCTGTCTGGCAACTGAGTTAGTAATGACGCCTGTATCTTTGTAATGACTGGGTTTATTGATACATCATCAAAAGTTTAATTGATAACATCACCATGATCAAAGAGATAATCAATGTGTTTTCATTTTTATTTTACCCATTTACCAATAGGTGCCCTTCTTTCCGAGGCATTGTAAAACCTACTTGGTCTTTATGGTTGAATCTGTGTTTGAAATTCACTGCTCGACTTAGGGACATTACAGATAATTGTATGTGAGGGGTACAGAGTGTGGAACATTTGTTTGTTCTGCTAGTAGCAAATAAAACCTAGTATGCCTTTAGCCAAGTATTGGTGTGTGTGTGTGTGTTTGTCCAACAGTTAAACGACTATGAACGATGACTCCAGCATTCCACCACATCTGTTCTGAATACACAAACCCTGCACTCCACTACCTCAGCGACCTTCACTGGTAAAACCTCTTGGGCCAGTGTGTGTGTATGTGTCTGTGAGTGTGTATATGCCATCTTTTGGGCCAATTGGTACCTCAGCAGATATATAGCTTAGCAATTTAACTGTTAGTTGTTTTGTGTCCCCGTCTACCTCTGTGAAGAAGTATTGGGCTGTTAAAGGAGCGAGTTTAATTTCCTGTAAGTAATAGTGCTGTTATGGGCAGTGGCTAGCACTGACTATGTGTGTGTGTGTGTCTGTGTGTGTGGAGCACGTCTGAGTCAACACGCGTCTGGATCAGTGTGTGTGTGTGTGTGTGTGTGTGTGTGTGTGTGTGTGTGTGTGTGTGTGTGTGTGTGTGTGTGCGCGTCAGCGTGTGTGTCTGAGCGGTCAAGCTCTTGTACAGAATGGCTGTAGTATAGTGGTTATTAAAGCTAAAGTGAATAGCGGCGGAAAGGCAGAGCGGTGTGCAGGGAGTATTTACGGTTGTGGAGGGGTCACACGGAACGTTCATTTGAAACATAGGGCATGTTTCATGGGGTATAAAGACTCATTTAATGGCTTTGTTCTCAGAGAAGTGACCTCAAGATGGTGTGTTTGTTTTCCTCGCCACAGCTGCCTAGACACTGTGCAAACACAGAAATTGGGGAAATAACTAGTGAATGATAGTAGTCAGTTACTATATATACACACACACACACACACACACACACACACACACACACACACACACACACACACACACACACACACACACACACACACACACACACACACACACACACACACAGTCGTGGCCAAAAGTTTTGAGAATGACACGAATATTAAATTTTCACAAAGTCTACTGCCTCAGTTTATATGATGGCAATTTGCATATACTCCATAATGTTATGAAGAGTGAAAAGATGAATTGCAATTAATTGCAAAGTCCATCTTTGCATTGCAAATTAACTGAATCCCCCAAAAACATTTCCACTGCATTTCAGCCCTGCCACAAAAGGACGAGCTGACATCATGTCAGTGATTCTCTCGTTAACACGTGTGAGTGTTGACAAGGACAAGGCTAGAGATCACTCTGTCATGCTGATTGAGTTTCAATAACAGACTGGAAGCTTGAAAAGGAGGGTGGTGCTTGGAATCATTTCTTTCCTCTGTAAATCATGGTTACCTGCAAGGAAACACGTGCCGTCATCATTGTTTTGCACAAAAAGGGCTTCAACAGGCAAGGATATTGCTGACTGTAAGATTGCACCTAAATCAACCATTTATTGGATCATCAAGAGCTTCAAGGAGAGCGGTTCAATTGTTGTGAAGAATGCTCCAGCAAGCGCCAGGACCATCTCCTAAAGTTGATTCAGCTGTGGGATTGGGACACCACCAGTACAGAACTTGCTCAGGAATGGCAGCAGGCAGGTGTGAGTGCATCTGCATGCATAGTGAGGCGAAGGCTTTTGGAGGATGGCCTGGTGTCAAGAAGGGCAGCAAAGAAGCCACTTCTCTCCAGGAAAAACATCAGGGACAGACTGATATTCTGCAAAAGGTACAGGGATTGGACTGCTGAGGACTGGGCTAAAGTCATTTTCTCTGATGAATCCCCTTTCTGATTGTTTGGGGCATTCCGGAAAAAAGCTTGTCAGGAGAAGACAAGGTGAGCGCCACCATCAATCAGTCCGGTGTCATGTCAACAGTAAAGCATCCTGAGACGATTCATGTGTGAGGTTGCTTCTCAGCCAAGGGAGTGGGCTCACTCACAATTTTGCCTAAGAACACAGCCATGAATAAAGAATGGTACCAACACATCCTCCGAGAGCAACTTCTCCCAAACATCCAGGAACAGTTTGGTGACGAACAATGCCTTTTCCAGCATGATGGAGCACCTTGCCATAAGACAAAAGTGTTGGGAAGGGTCAACACTGCAAATACAGTGCCTTGCGAAAGTATTCGGCCCCCTTGAACTTTGCGACCTTTTGCCACATTTCAGGCTTCAAACATAAAGATATAAAACTTTATTTGTTTGTGAAGAATCAACAACAAGTGGGACATAATCATGAAGTGGAATGACATTTATTGGATATTTCAAACTTTTTTAACAAATCAAAAACTGAAAAATTGGGCGTGCAAAATGATTCAGCCCCCTTAAGTTAATACTTTGTAGCGCCACCTTTTGCTGCGATTACAGCTGTAAATCGCTTGGGGTATGTCTCTATCAGTTTTGCACATCGAGAGACTGAATTTTTTTCCCATTCCTCCTTGCAAAACAGCTCGAGCTCAGTGAGGTTGGATGGAGAGCATTTGTGAACAGCAGTTTTCAGTTCTTTCCACAGATTCTAGATTGGATTCAGGTCTGGACTTTGACTTGGCCATTCTAACACCTGGATATGTTTATTTTTGAACCATTCCATTGTAGATTTTGCTTTATGTTTTGGATCATTGTCTTGTTGGAAGACAAATCTCCGTCCCAGTCTCAGGTCTTTTGCAGACTCCATCAGGTTTTCTTCCAGAATGGTCCTGTATTTGGCTCCATCCATCTTCCCATCAATTTTAACCATCTTCCCTGTCCCTGCTGAAGAAAAGCAGGCCCAAACAATGATGCTGCCACCACCATGTTTGACAGTGGGGATGGTGTGTTCAGGGTGATGAGCTGTGTTGCTTTTACGCCAAACATAACGTTTTGCATTGTTGCCAAAAAGTTCAATTTTGGTTTCATCTGACCAGAGCACCTTCTTCCACATGTTTGGTGTGTCTCCCAGGTGGCTTGTGGCAAACTTTAAACAACACTTTTTATGGATATCTTTAAGAAATTGCTTTTTTCTTGCCACTCTTCCATAAAGGCCAGATTTGTGCAATATACGACTGATTGTTGTCCTATGGACAGAGTCTCCCACCTCAGCTGTAGATCTCTGCAGTTCATCCAGAATGATCATGGGCCTCTTGGCTGCATCTCTGATCAGTATTCTCCTTGTATGAGCTGAAAGTTTAGAGGGACGGCCAGGTCTTGGTAGATTTGCAGTGGTCTGATACTCCTTCCATTTCAATATTATCGCCTGCACATTGCTCCTTGGGATGTTTAAAGCTTGGGAAATCTTTTTGTATCCAAATCCAGCTTTAAACTTCTTCACAACAGTATCTCGGACCTGCCTGGTGTGTTCCTTGTTCTTCATGATGCTCTCTGCGCTTTTAACGGATCTCTGAGACTATCACAGTGCAGGTGCATTTATACGGAGACTTGATTACACACAGGTGGATTGTATTTATCATCATTAGTCATTTAGGTCAACATTGGATCATTCAGAGATCCTCACTGAACTTCTGGAGAGAGTTTGCTGCACTGAAAGTAAAGGGGCTGAATAATTTTGCACGCCCAATTTTTCAGTTTTTGATTTGTTAAAAAAGTTTGAAATATCCAATAAATGTCGTTCCACTTCATGATTGTGTCCCACTTGTTGTTGATTCTTCACAAAAAATACAGTTTTATATCTTTACGTTTGAAGCCTGAAATGTGCCAAAAGGTCGCAAAGTTCTTTCGCAAGGCACTGTATTGACACTTTGCATCAACTTCATGTAGTTGTCAATAAAAGCCTTTGACACTTGTAATTATACTTCAGTAATCCATAGTAACAGCTGACAAAAATATCTGAAGACACTGAAGCAGCAAACAAAATGTATATTTGTTACACACACACACACACACACACACACACACACACACACACACACACACACACACACACACACACACACACACACACACACACACACACACACACACACACACACACACACACACACACACACACACACACACACACACACACACACACAGTTCAGCATTGGTAAGGCCAGGAGGACATCACAACCCAATCTCTCTGTTTCTGTTCAGTTATCCTCATAACTGTTGTGACAGACATTATGTTTCAGATGTACCATGTGAAATACCCATTAAGATGATGTACAGTTGAAGTCGGAAGTTTACATACACCTTAGCCAGATACATTTAATCTCTGAGGTCTTGGCTGATTTCTTTTGATTTTCCCATGATGTCAAGCAAAGAGGCACTGAGTTTGAAGTTAAGGCTAATTGACATAATTTGAGTCAATTGGAGGTGCACCTGTGGATATATTTCAAGGCCTATCAGAAGTTTCTAAAGCCATTACATAATTTTCTGGAATTTTCCAAGCTGTTTAAAGGCACAGTCAATTTAGTGTATGTAAACTTCTGACCCACTGGAATTGTGATACAGTGAATTATAAGTGAAATAATCTGTCTGTAAACAATTTTTGGTAAAATGACTAGTGTCCTGCACAAAGTAGATGTCCTAACCGACTTGCCAAAACTATAGTTTGTTAACAAGACATTTGCGGAGTGGTTGAAATACGAATGTATGTGTATGTAAACCTCCGACTTCAACTGTATGTTCATTGGTCTTGGTGAGATTAAGGAGAAAATCATAGAGAACATACTAGTTCTATTAAATACATTCTGGGGATAAAAGTATCAAACAAGTTATTGATGACAGAGAAAGAATCTACATTTGTCAGGTCAAATAAGATGTCTGCATGAAATGAATTGACTCATATCTAATATAAAGTACAGTAGGCCCATAAGCACTTCAAAGTAATCAACATTATTAAACTCAATTATTAACTTGATGTGGAGGAAATTCAATGAAGTGCAATATTATATAAGTAGTCGTCATGCGTCATATGTGAAGAGGAAATGACAATGAAAAATACAGTGGATTTCATGACATATTCTCTTCTTCAAGTTCGTTCAGGAGCAAGAACAGCAATTCTGCATTGGTCACACAAGCTAATCAGGACCAAGAGCCCTGCGGATGTGATTCAGAAGGAATAGGCCAGGTAGTGTTCAGTAAACACAGAACTGAGAAAAACACTTTGAAACGGAGCAAAACCGGCATGTCTGAACTTGTCCAATAAAAATAGCCTGTTTTTGCTGTAAAAATAGTTTTGCTATGTTTGTGCCCTTATGAACACGAGCCATGTTTAAGCCATGGCAAAACCCCATTTTAACCTCACTGACATTAGGACAACGACCCATATCTGACCCAGAAAAGGAGAGTATACTCCACTAAGAATGCTGCAGTGAATGACTAAATGTCCCTCACACAGATAAAGTCCCACTTTGCATTGTGAGATGCAGACATCCTCTCTAGAGAAACTATACAGTCCATTGTTTGGCAGACCATCCATGGACAAGGACAGCTGGCTTTTTCCCCTTTTATCCATCTGCCCTAGGGCAAGGAGCTTAACCCATTATAGCTCCATGGGCTCTGCTCTACGGCTCTACTGCTTCAGCCTCTCACCAGAGGGTTTTTGTGTTGTCCGGGTGGTTGGTGAAAACAAGCAGCAAAAACAACATTTGTTTCACAATTAAGAGAAAAATACTATTAAGAAAAGGCCAAAATACTAAAATGTGTGCATTTATAAACGAGAGGAGACACAGAAAGTGATTGGAAGTGTTTCGGTGGCGAGGGTAATTAAAACGACAAATCAAAGTCCCTCCCGAGTGGGAAGACTTGGCCTTCCGCTAAACCCAACTGTCGTCATTTCCCTCCAAGGAATCATTTACACAGGAAGCAGTGGTACAGTGTGTGTGTGTGTGTGTGTGTGTGTGTGTGTGTGTGTGTGTGTGTGTGTGTGTGTGTGTGTGTGTGTGTGTGTGTGTGTGTGTGTGTGTGTGTGTGTGTGTGTGTGTGTGTGTGTGTGTGTGTGTGTGTAAATCAATAATGACTTCTATGGTAATCAGATGAGGTAGAGGGAAAATCTCTCAAATGTGCACACTTTTTGGAGTGTCTACGGCTGTGATGACAATGATGTATGCTTTACAGTAGTATCTCTGCCACCTCCTGAAACTACGTCTCTATGGGAGACACCCAGGGATTGCTGGGGTAGGCCTGGAGTAATGAAACTCGCAATGGACCCAGACAACAAGTAACTCACCCTCCAACTTAAAGCTACAATCTGGGATTTGTTTTTCAGCATAATGGCAGGCCCACCACTTGTATATATCAATCATTTAATTGGCCATTGAACAGATACCAGATCGCACCTTTAATCAACTCACCAATGTACTCAAAGTTAGAATGTAATCCCACTACGATGGAGCCAATGGGGAAGCACTGTGGCGTTATGTGTTGAAACACTGCACACAGGCACTATGGTTAGCAACGAGGGCAAAAAACAGAGAGATTATTCTGCTCTGGAGAAAAGAAAGGGTCACGACTTATGCAAGGTCTGTGCTTTTGTGTGTTGTTTGGATTTGCTTGTACTATGATGGATAACGTGTTTAACAAATTAGCATTTTAATAATACCAGGGTGCTGTCAAACTAAGTCTGAGGAAGTAAAGAGCCTCTAACTTTTGGTAATGTACATTAAAACTATGTTACGCAAGAGTTATTCAAGAGGTCTGAAGTAACTTGATAAGCTCCCCCCTGTGACAGTCACAAATAGTGTCATTTCTCTCTTAAATAACCTGAATGCTACCGTACATGTTGGTAAAAGACTACGTTAATAAGACAATAAGTCATATTAAATGTGACCAGGAAAAGCTCTGTGCCCCCGTAATAGCCTAGAACTAGGAACATGACTAGAGCCCTGAGGTTTTTTGTTGTCACGTGGTCAGGAAAAACTCTGGGCTCTGACTAATAAGACATATTACACAACCACAGTCTGTCAACAGTATTACCACGTTTTACCATTCCTCAGCAGGCTTCACATGTTTAGCCCTAGGATCATTCCTCTGGGGCTGCTCTCCCCTCTAGCAACCCCATAACTGAGGTATGGGCTGATCCTAGAACAGCTTTCATCAGCTACAGCTCCAGCTCCCAATGTAACCACAGTCTCCTGTGACCCATTAGGAGGGCAAGGGAAAGGCGTTTATCCGGCTCTGTATAAATATTTCACTCTGACCCCCCTCCCCCGTGTGTGAGAAACGACGTTCACTGAGGAGACAGAAAGAAAAGAGAGAGAAAAAACATGTTTTATCCGCTACTTGCTAACCTGGAGTCCTGTCTCTCCATGCGCTGCCATCCAGGCCCCATATGTCCCAAATGCCACTCTATTCCCTGTATAGTGCACTACTTTTGGCCAAAAGTAGTGCACTATACATGGAATAGGATGTAATTTGGGACACAAACAAACCACCTCTCAACCAGATGTAATAAAGTAGGACCATCCTGCTCTCCCTCGCTGAAGGAACCTGAACCTTCACATCTAGAGAGCCTAATTGGGGGTCCGTGAACCAGTATGTAGAAGCTGTTACTGGTCCTGTGTGCCGCAGCATTACCACCCTGTAGCCTGGGCTCGTCTGTTCCAATTACCTACCCTGAGTGCTGGTATGCATTCAATTGGCACCATATTCCCTATATAGTGCACTACTTTTGACCAGGGCCAAAAGGGCTCTGGCCAAAAGTAGTGCACTATATGGAACAGGGTGCCATTTGGGATGCATACCTAGACTCCTCTCCTGCCCATTCACCACCAAGAGGGGGGTTGTGATTGGAAGTGTACCCTGAATACATTTCACCTAATCAGCAGCTTGCATAAGTGAGAGCCTGTTTTATGAGTACATTGCGATCTGTCACTGAGGGCCTTGTTGTTCTAGCCCTGGCAGTCACTCTGAATGCAGATTGAGGGAATCACAGAGGTGGCAGATACTGTAGTCTAGTGGTTAGATTATTGGGCCAGTAACGGGAAAGGTCGATAGAATCCCAGAGCCGACAAGGTGAACAATCTGTCGATGTGCCCTTGAGCAAGGTACTTAACTCTAACTCTACTTACTCCAGGGTCTCTGTTGATAATGGCTGACCTTGGCCGTGACACCAAGCGATATGCAAAAAACGTAAAACGTAAATGCATTTCTTTGTTGCCGAAATGCTTTGGTGAACATATGACCTTATGTGCCGTAATATCAAATGTATATACTTATATTATAGACACCCACCAAATGATGGTTATTTTGCCCGTGGTTTACACTCTGGAGTTCTCCTGTAATGAAGAGTTGCTAGCTGGATGTGGGTCAGTCCAACACCCCTCCACCCCCGTCTCCCCCCGTCGCTCTGTGTGAGATGGGCTGCTTCATCACTGTCACACGGCGGCCAGATTGGGTGTCAAGGCACTAATAAAGAACAAGCAATACATTTCGCAGAGCTGATAAATACGCCATGTGAGAGTGTGTGTGTGAGAGTGTGTGTGTGAGAGTGTGTGTGTCAGAGTGTGTGTGTGTGTGTCTGGAGTTTGGACCAGGCTCCCAAAGACCTCCTCAATGCAAAACGAGACAGCAGTTGGAGGCTCAAGCAACATAGACCACAGTAGTAGCTATACGGTAGATACCAACAGGAGTTGCTATCCTTTTGACATAATCACCTCACAGTTTCTTTCCTGAGAGGTGCCATGGTCTCCATTGGGATCATGAGCAGTTTGCATAACCACCCCCAGCCACCCACAATAACGACTGTGGTATGTGGTTTAAGACGATATAGGTTACAGCCTAGTTACACAAATCAACCAATATTAGCCATCTTACGAGGCTTCATTAAGGAGAAAATGTGCGCCCACTCTCCTCATCTCTCCATTGCCAGCCAGCTCCCCCCGACCTAATTGGTTGACCCTGTTACGGTGGTGCGGCACAGCGTTTATATAACGTATTAACAGTATTTGTTGACCCGACATCTGTTCCTGACCTCTCCGCTACAGATTAATGACAGGTCAATGGGGTTTTGACGGGGACAAAAAAAAAAGTCGGCCCCTTTTCTTGATTGGCTTCTACCTAACAGGGCAGTTTGCCAATTGGCTGTAGCAGTGCATTCCTCGCACGATCCACCAGATTGTAGAGCATGGTGGGTTTAGACAATGAGGTGAGTTAGACCTGACAACCCGTTTGAGAGAATGAATAGAAACATAATTGAGTGCCGCTGTGAAACAACTTGAACAATATCGTGATTGTCTTCACGGTGTGTTTGGATGTAATAAACCCCCAAACATTTGTGAGAGTCAGAAAACATGATCAATCACACAGCTTAGTAAATATGCTACGCATCGACTTCTGACACCAAATTGAAGGAGACTGAGGGCACAGGCGTAATCGCATCAATTCAAAGTGACACATCTCGCTTCAGACATCTATTCTGTCTGAGTCAAGCTATTCTATATACACTGGACGCGGAATGATATTACAGCAGACAAGACCACAGTATCAGGGGATATACTGTAGCCTGCTGGCTCAGGCACGAGGTGTATTTGTGTCCTACACTACTCTGCAGGTTGCCAAGGCGACTACTGTGTCATTGTCTAATTAATCAAAGAAAGAGAGCACAACTCCTACACTATCAGGTTCTATCAGGTTAGTTTTCATTCGTAAGCTATAGGTTGCAGCCCTAGTGTTCCTACTATAATGTAATGTACAGTGTCCATTTTCTATATATATGTATATGCATATGCATATATACACAGCAGCATTGTGTGTCTAAGACAACTCTCCCCTCAGGGACACTAAAGTTCATCTTATCTTATTCTTTCCTGTGCCTGAGAGTTAAGGTTACGGGACTGATGCTTCCAATTGGGGTGAATAAGAGGAAGGTAGATAGGGCCAAGGTGGGCACAATCCCTAGCACACACCTTAATATCACACGCTGCTTCCCTACGCATAACTGCCTTGGAGAAAAGTCTACATCGGATAGGTGTCCATAGTTCCTAAGATCTATGGACACTACGCTGCATGCTAATTTGCGGTCCTTGCAGAGAGAGGGGAGAGGAGAGAGGAGAGAGGAGAGAGGGGAGAGGAGAGAGGAGAGAGGTCGAGAGTCAGACACGCCATCTCCCTTTTACGTGTCTTCATTCCTACTGTTGGCCATGCAGGAAAGGGTTAACCGACATTACTCATCCCTTTCAATCTGACGTTAGGGGTTAAATGGAGCAGTGATGAAATGGGGAACAGTAGGATTCAATCTAGTCTCTGGTAGAGGTAATGAGCTTGATCAAGTAGTTATCACTTTTTAATACGACACCCAGTGTCATAGAGAAATGAGAGTGAGGGAGAGGGAGGGGGGTACTGTGTGTGTGTGGCGTGAGAGAGTGAGAGATAGAGATTGTGAAACAGTGAAATTAGGTGAGATGAAAATGAAAGGTGAACGAGCGATTGTTATCTATTTGTCTCTCTGCCAGCCAGGCTGTGTGTGTGGCATTATTGACGAGCTGGTGTCTCATCACCAGTGAATGAACTATTGATCCACCCATTATAGAGCGTCATATGAATCTCCGTCTCTGCTCCTGTCAGCAGGACAATGTGTGTGGGCGAGATTACCCTCCAGCCGTACACAATCTGACAATACAGCCTCACCACTAATCACATTACCACTTTTTCCTGTCTACTCCACAGCTAAACAGCTCATATAGACATTACCCCTAACTATGATCTATCAACACAAATGCTTGCACCAGCCATAGCTATAATCACAACTCTGTAGCCATACACATCATCATCACTAACCACACATTTTCATCCACTGAAATTACCCTCTAAGACCCAGTGTAATCCCTGTGCTTGCCTATGCGTGCACACGCACACACACACACACACACACACACACACACACACGCACACACACACACACACACACACACACACACACACACACACACACACACACACACACACACACACACACACACACACACACGCACGCAAACACACACGCAAACACACACGCAAACACACACGCAAACACACACACACTGCCCTGGCCTCCTCCTATCCACAGCAGCTCTCCGCACAATGCTATCTCCTCTCATTAAGTCTGCATTGTGTGTCTCCCCCATAGCCGAGTGCACAGCCTGCCAGATAGCCTATTATACTCAGCTGTCAGTCAAAGGAAACAGCAGCCAGCTTAACAAAATGAACATTTCCATAATATTGAACTCGAATGCCCAAACGCCCTCTCGGCACAGTTGGCAAATAGCAAAATATCAGAGGTGAGGCCGAGCAGGCGAGAACCATACAAAACCGGCACACCTCTCACGATAATAATGGCATCCTGACATTTTGAACGGCACCGGTTTAAGGGGGTAATGGCTTTTTTAGAAAGTGTCTTGTCGTAAAATAAACATAAAAAGATCATTTCCATGATGTGTGTGTCTAAAGGTGAGGCGCGGCAGCAGATTATACCTGCCTGGGGATTTCTACGTCAATACAGGAAGATACAGGCGAGGAAGACACTTAGTCACCGTATTGTAGCTGAGGTAGTGAGGAGGATGAAGCAGAACACTGGTGCTATGGTAACAGTCAAGACTACAGGCTACAGATGCAAGAAAGAGAAGGATGGAGGGAGGGAGGGAGGATACAGAGCAACCACCAGCAATAGCACCACTGAGCAGACCAAACTACGTTGTACTTCAGTTGCACAACTCCAAACACAGTGACAGGCACCCAGGTGAGAGAAAGGAGGGATGAGGAAGAAGGGATGGAGGGAGGAGAGGGAAGAGAGAAGATGGAGAGCAACCGTCTCCGTATGTGATGAGAGCTAATAATGATGGCATGGTGGGTGTGTGGTCCCCTACACTGGCAAGCCCACCCAGGCTCCCATCTGTCTCAGTGTGTAGCTTTGACTCTAATAGGATTCAGTTTCATCAAGCCTCGCCAGGCACTAAAGCCACTCTGGTTCCCTTGTCAGTTTTGACTGTGAAGGGATGAAGGGAGGAGAGACATGAGGGAGACGACGGGAGGTCAGCGAGGAGACCCACACACATATGCTTTCTCTCATGCTCCTCACAGTTAGAGACTAGTGAACACACACACACACACACACACACACACACACACACACACACACACACACACACACACACACACACACACACACACACACACACACACACACACACACACACACACACACACACACACACACACACACACACACACACAGTCTTGTATAACTAACCTCATGGGGACACACAATTCAGTCCAATTCAAAATCCTATTTTTCCTAACCCCTAAACCTAGTTCCTAACCATAACCCTAATTTTAACACTAATTTAAGACTAAACCTTAACCCTAAACCCTCGAGAGACCAACAAAATGTCCACAGTTGGTCAAATCTTTGTTTGTTTACCATTTTAACTATACACCAGTAAAGATAAACATGTACACACACACACAACACTTGAATAGTAAGCATCCTCTCATGTTCCCCATGTGGCCATAAAGCACTGATCAGCATCCATTACACACGCACACGATAACACCCCCACACACACATGCTGTGGGTTAACCGATCACAGCAGAGGTCATATCCTTAAAGCATTCAAAGGGAGCATAATAAGCATTCAAAGCCACTTCTCTATGGGTTGATTATGCACAATAGCCAAAGTCACTGAATATTATAGAGTACATTTGCATATTCATCGTTGTTATTGCCATTTAAAAAGGTCACTTCTTATTTCTAACAGAAAATATTTGCATTGCAGACAGAGGAGTGCAAAGGAAGGTCAGCCTTGGTTTGATCATAACAACAGCCATTCGTTCGGTTCTTTGGAGGCCAATGTCTTTCGATGCTGCACAATTTATTCATCTACAGTTGTTGACAATGTCGTTGAAGAAGGAGCATGGGTGCTTCCCAAATGGCACCCTATTCCATTTAAAGTGCACCACTTTTGCCCAGGGCCCCTTAGGGCTCAGGTCAAAATTAGTGCACAATGTCAGGAATAGGGTGCCATTTGGGATGCATAAATGCTCCTTCAACAACATTGTTATATCAGGAACTTCCTTTGATCTCAGCTCATGGCCATGAAGCTCTTCAAAAGTACATCTCTGCTTTCATTTAGTTTAGTGTATTCATTTTGAAGGATTTTTATTCAGAGCGGAGCTTTACGTTGCATTCATGAACTTTGTAACAAAATACTGCATGGTTTTGATGGGGAGAGATCAATGGTATTAGGAAGAGAGGTGTGGGTTTGTTTAGAAAGAGAGAGAGAGAGAGAGAGAGAGAGAGAGAGAGAGAGAGAGAGAGAGAGAGAGAGAGAGAGAGAGAGAGAGAGAGAGAGAGAGAGAGAGAGAGAGAGAGAGAGAGAGAGAGAGAGAGAGAGACAGAGTTGGCAGGGAGGGAATGAAAGAGAGATACAAAGGACAGGACCCTCGAGGCCCAACCAGCGCTGAGAACAGAGCCAGTTAAAGAGAGGCAGAGAGACGAGCGAGACAGAGACAGAAAGAGCCCGAGACTGAGAGCGACACTGCTGTCTCCCAGGGTGGCCTCTCCAGTGCCTGAGGGAAATCAGGACCCTGTTTTCTGCTGAGCTGGCCTTTTCTCCTGCCTGACTAAATGAGGTCCTCTGGGTCCTCCGGATAGCATCATGACACCACAGAGGGGAGCAATAGGCCTAAGGATGAGACGTCTAGAAATAAAAGACCCCAAATAAGTACCCCTCCTCTCCTCTCTTTCTTTCAGCAAACAGTTCCTTGCTCTCTCTCTCTCTCTCTCTCTCTCTCTCTCTCTCTCTCTCTCTCACTCCCTCCTCCTTCTCCCTCTCTCCCACTCTAAAGACAGGCCAGTTCTTTCCCCTTTTATGTGAATAGTATTTGTATTTCCGGAGCCCTTATCCTTATAGGAGGATCTAGCCCGCTCAAGGTTTCTTTCAAAGGCTCTCCCAATCAAGACCATTATTATAGACCTTAGCTCTAATCAGCCATCTAGAGACCACAGTACCGCCTTAGACCGATCAATAATCACCATAATGACCGTGATTAGCATCCAAACCACTTTGATTAAGCCACTGATTACTTTCTGAACTCCCACGTGCTGTAAGAGTACATCCACATTGAACTTTTATTTAACTAGGCAAGACAGTTAAGAACAAATTCTTATTTACAATGATGGCCTACCCCGGCCAAACCCTAACGATGCTGGGCCAATTGTGCGCCGCCCTACAGGTCTCCCAATCACGGCCGGCTGTGATACAGCCTGCAATCGAACCAGGGCCTGTAGTGACGCCTCTAGCACTGAGATGCAGTGCCTTAGACCGATGCATGCAACCTATACATGCACACCAACTGAAACTCTGACTCACCCTCCCAACCACACCCAGATCCCAACTCCATTGGATTGGCACTGCCAAAGCCAGTCCAGATGGGCAGTGCCAGGCACCACTATGGCCCGCCGGCACCCAGTGCTCATTGAGACAGAGTGACTGACTACACTACCTCACGCCTCTCCGCACACACAAAACAGTCTGATGAAGACTAATGGCCACAAATCGCATCAGTGCCGTCACTATCGTCTATGGGGACAAGTCCCAATGGCCGCTATAGGGAGTAGGGAGTGGCTGGCATATTTCTGTTCTAACTATGTCCATCCATCCATTTCACTGGCTACTACTGAGAGTTGTGTCAGATGTTTTAACCAATGAGATCCATCAAAGAGGTTTGCTGGGATTTTGAAGGCGGAGAGGTTGTAGAGTAGGGTTCCTATACAAGCCACCTCAGTTGTGCATAGACATGATGTGATGTTAAAAGAAGTCATTACAGAAGGTCAGCGTTTCTATGATCTTGTATCGGCAAGACTTTACACTAACACCGAATGTTCATGCGCACAAGGTCAATCATAAATCATTGTCAAACATGGATGCAAAAACAATCTGTACAAGTGTGTTTTATGGTTATTTTAAACAGATGAGCATGCCAGTTGCATAAGATTTTCTCACACATTTTTTGGCATTATCCAGCGAGTGTGCCCACTCTGGTGTTGGCAAGTGCGCTTTAGCCAACAACGCTATCTGCACGCGGTTGGCTAGAGCGCACGTATAGCCTACATGATGAGTTTATATGGACAATGGAGAGAGATTCTGATTATTTTTTTCAAAATGGCAGCCAAGAATTGATCTTCATGTCACCAGAATAAGACCATTGATATTTATTGGAAAGTAGCATTAAGCTCATCACTTTCACCCACCTCTGAAGTTCATAATAACTTATTTCATATGTAGCTTAATCCAGCCGCTGTGTCCGATTTCAAAAAGGCTTTACAGCGAAAGCACACCATGCGATTATGTTAGGTCAGCGCCTAGCCACATAAAACCATACAGCCATTTTCCAACCAAGGAGAGCTGTCACAAAAGTCAGAAATAGTGTTAAAATTAATCTCTTACCTTTGATGATCTTCATCTGATGGCACTCCCAGGTCTCCATGTTAGACAATAAATGTTTGTTTTGTTCGATAAAGTTAATCTTTATGTCCAAATACCTGCTTTTTGTTTGTGCGTTTAGTCCAGTAATCCAAATGCACAAAGCGCGGGCAAAAAGTCCAGACGAAAAGTCAAAAAATTTCCATTAAAGTTCGTAGAAACATGTGATGTTTCTAACCAATCCTTAGGGCGTTTTTGTCCTAAATATTCAATAATTTTTTAACCGGACAATACTTTTTTCATTAGAAAGGAAAGGGAACGAACCTCGCGCTTGAAACAGCTCTTATTCGATCCCCTTTCATAATACAAGCCTGAAACAACTTCTAAAGACTGTTGACATCTACTGGAAGCCTTAGGAAGTGCAATCTGACCAAATAGACACAGGATATTGGATAGACAATCACTACAAACTAAAAACTACAAACCTCAGATTTCCCACTTCCTGGTTGGATTTCTCTCAGGTTTTTGCCTGCCATATGAGTTCGGTTATACTCACAGACATTATTTTAACAGTTTTGGAAACTTTAGAGTGTTTTCTATCCAAATACAAACCTTATATGGATATCCTAGCTTCTGGGCCTGAGTAACAGGAAATCTACTCTGGGCACGGTTTTCATCCAAACTTCCCAATGCTGTCCCCTATCCCAATGAAGTGAATAAACTGTGTGCTTGACGAGTTGTAGTCTGAGGACCCCACAACATGTCATCGCGTGACTCCAAGTTTACTTCGATATGATGGTTATTATATAAATATTTGCGTTCAAAAGCTTTTCCATCCGATTTTTCTTGCATAGTTCATTTTACAGACTAAAAAGTTAACCTTGTCTAGCACATTTTGTTTAGTCGACATTTGGAACGTTTCCATAAGGCCTGTCATGACATTTTGTATTCCACATGTGCCTTACTCACGTAAAAAGGTTTGATGGAAACCTGGTTATTGATAAACAAGGAAAGTCACACACATTTGAAATACAACAATATACAAACAACACAACTAAAATAATTGTGTGCGTCAGAGTGTCTGTGTGTGCGTGTGTTTGTGTGTCCCCTCACAGTCCCCGTCGTTCCATGAGACATTGTTTCATTCATTTTTTAAAGGTCATTTTGCTGTTTGCTTGAGTATTAGGAGATGGAAGGGAGTTCCATGCAATCATGGCTCTGTATAATACTGTGCGTTGCCGTGAATTCGTTTTGGACTTCGGGACTGTGACGAGACCCCTGGTGGCATGTCTTGTGGGGTATGTATGAATGTCTGAGCAGAATGTTATTTGATTATGCAGATAATTTCATCGCAGTAATATTTCTCATGAAAACTAGAAGGCAAGCAGTTCACCTTTCATCCACCCTCAACCAGGAAAGACTGGCCTGCATGTTGTTTATGTTAGTTCTGTGTGTGCAGTTAAGGACAACAATGTTTTGAGCCAGCTGCAGCTTTGCTAGGTCTTTCTTTGCTGCACTTGACCATATTACCAGACAGTAATCAAGATGGGACAAGACCCGAGTCTAGACAACTAGTCCAGTTGATTTTTGTGTCAAAAGTGCAGAACATCTTTTTATAACAGACATACCACTCCCCATCTTTACAACAACTTTGTCAAAATGACACCGCACAGTACATACCGTAACTGAAATTGGATAGATAACTCTCCAACCATGTGAATGGCAGGTGATGTAAAGCCATAGCAAGCAAGTTTCTTCAATAAAGATGAATGATCAATAACATTGAAGGCTGCACTGAAATCTGACAATACAGAATCGACTATAATCGTACCAATTTCTTTTAACCAATCAAATCAAATAGCCTTTATTGTTCACAAACAAACATATTCAGCATATGTTATTGCGGGTGTAGAGAAATGCTTGTCATCTGTCATCTGAGTCAGTGCAGTACAATTTGAGTGCCCTTTTCAATATGCCTGCTGAAAGTCAGTAGTTAACATGTTCTCAGAAAAATACTGTAGCATTGTTTGGTCAAACACAATCTACTCCGTCAGTTTACTAAGAACAGGCAGCAAACTGCTGGGGCTATCACGTCCTGACCTTAGTTCCCTTTTTATGTCTCTATTTTAGTTTGGTCAGGGCGTGAGTTGGGGTGGGCATTCTATGTTTTCTATTTCTGGTTTTGGCCTGGTATGGTTCCCAATCAGAGGCAGCTGTCAATTGTTGTCTCTGATTGAGAACCATACTTAGGCAGCCTGTTTTCCCACTATGGGTTGTGGGTAGTTGTTTTCTGTTTTGTGTTGCTGCACCTTACAGGACTGTTTCGTTTTCGTTTCACTCTCTTTGTTATTTTGTTTAGTGTTTCTGTTCCAATAAATAACATGAACACTTACCACGCTGCGCATTGGTCCGGTCCTTCATCGTCAGAAGAGGAAGAAAACGGCTACAGGGGCAGCAAGGGTGCTTTACTATGTTTAGGTAGTTGAATGACTTTAGCTTCCTTCCACATATGTGGACACACACTCCTTTAGGCTTTGTTTAAAGATAAAACAAATAGGGGTGTCAATACAGTCCTACTATTCTCGATAGTTTACCATCAAGGTTGTCTATACCTGGTGGTTTATCATTATTATAGATAACAATAGTTTTTCCACATCTCCCACACTAACTTGGCCAAATTCAAAACAACCATCCTTCTCTTTCATTATTGGATCTTTTATAAAATGATGGTCAATGTTCAATTTCTCTTCTGAGTTTTTCCACTTTTATAGTGAAATAGTCATTGGAAATTATTGGCAATATCAAAAGGTTTTGTTATAAATGACCCATCAACTTCAGTTGTTGGAGATTATTATTATTATTATTTTTTAAGGTACTCCATTGTCTTTTGTAATTTATCTTGGTTTGGCATATTTCATTTTTAATTTTTGTTAAAGAAGCACAATGCTGAAATCGCTCCACCATTTCCTGGTTGCTAATATTCTAATAGTTTGCGTAATTTACGTTTATGCGACAAAACAAGCAAGTATAGTGTAGAGAACCATTGTACCATTTAAACAGCTATGAAATATATTAAACAAAAATATTGTATTTTCAGCAATTTGAAGCTGGTGTACAAAACTGAAAGTAAAAGGGATGGGAAGCATAGAAATAGCTCACATAGAACAGATCAACCGCTTCTTAGAGTTGATTTCAAATAGAATTACAGACTTAATCACACATTTCTATGCGAATTTTGGTTGGGTTGCCCAAAAAAATCACATATTGCAGCTTTAAGTCTGGTAAATGTACGGTATGTCAACCAATCAGCTGAGCAGCCCGACTTTGCCAACTCTTATGCATAATTTCTTTGAACCATACAATTTTTAAATTCGTCATCAAACCTTAGAGCAGGGGTGTCAAAGTCAAATGGACGGAGGGCCAAATAAAAAATTTAGCTACAAGCCGAGGGCCGGACTGTTCGAATGTTCATTGAAAATTTTTAAATGACGCATATAGTCTAGTGAACCTAATTGAACCTACTGAAAACCTAACAAATATATTCCAATATGATCAGATAAATAAAGCAATATTTTCTTATGGCTCTGTCAGTAATCTTTAATTTTCAACAGACACAAAAGACAAATTTCCTTTATATAAAAATCCCCATAACATGAACATTAAATGAAAGAAACCGGTATTCAAGGCACCATCAGTAGCCTATA
This sequence comes from Oncorhynchus keta, assembly GCF_023373465.1. Classification (NCBI taxonomy): domain Eukaryota; kingdom Metazoa; phylum Chordata; class Actinopteri; order Salmoniformes; family Salmonidae; genus Oncorhynchus; species Oncorhynchus keta. The sequence continues at coordinate 65,375,206 of NC_068430.1, read as the reverse complement.
TTTTCTATTTTAGCAAAAGTGGGCTAAATTTACTTCAAAGAAAAAAACAATAATAGCAATTTTCTATCATCCACTCAACTGAAATATTTTTAAAATATAATTGGATTGAAATACAATAAAATAAAGTGCAAAAATCTATTAATCAAAAACAACACTTTGTTTAAGGAGAAGTAACATGCAGTGAAAACAAATATTAAACTTTAACTTTTAAACTTGAACTGAGTAAAAACTCTAAATATGTGATTGCACAGTAATGTTCACTTGTTTGAGGTTGAGGGTGATACTTGGTGGTGTCCCATCTTTTCCACAAGTTCATCAATGTTCGGGGTAAGGCTCTGAGCTGAGGAAATCCTCAGAATTGAGTGGAGGTGTTCAGCAGTAAGTCGACTTCTGTGTGATGTTTTGTTCAAGTTCATCAAAGAAAACAGTTGTTCACACAGGTATGTGCTGCCAAACATAGACAACGTTTGAGCAGCCTGGATGCGCAGCTGGGGCATTGTGTCGGGAGGAAACGGGCGAACTCCGCAGCACCCACTGCCGCATATTTTGCCCTCAGTGCATCATTGCATTGGAGGTCAATCAACTCCATTTGGAGGTTTGGTGGTGAGCTTTCCACGTCAACAGCAAATGGGTTACCGAGCAGTTCCAACCTGCTTTTTTGTGCTTCAAAGTCAGCAAATCGGCGTCGAAAGTCAGCGGCAAGCATACCTATTTTATCAGCCAACTGTGCGCTCGGGAACGCACTGGTAGAGAGCTTCTCTTTCATGGTCTGGCAGCTGGGAAAGTGGCTCAAATTTTCTTTCCGCATCTGCGTCTCCCACAGAGTCAGTTTGGTTTTAAATGCCTTCACTGTACTGTACATATCAGAGATGACACGATCCCGACCCTGCAGCTGCAAGTTCATTGCATTCAGATGACTCGTAATGTCACACAGAAAAGCCATTTCACACAGAAACATTTCGTCTCGGAGTTGTGTTGTGTCTTTCCCTTTGCTGTCCAAGAACAGACAAATCTCCTCACGAAGCTCGAAACATCTTTGAAGCACCTTTCCCTGGCTTAGCCATCGCACCTCTGTGTGATAAGGCAAATCACCATGCTCCGTTTCTAACTCCGTCAGAAATGCCTTGAACTGGCGGTGATTCAAACCTTTGGCTCTGATAAAGTTAACTGTGCGCGTGATGATGCTCATTACATGCTCCATTTTCAAGGCTTTACCGCACAACGCTTCCTGGTGTATGATACAATGATAAGCTGTCAGCTCACCTGTCGCGTTTTCCTCTTGCATCTTTTCCCGTATCTTCGCCACCAGTCCGCTCCTGTGTCCACACATCGCAGGTGCTCCGTCGGTTGTCAAACCCACGAGTTTTTCCCAAGGCAGCTCCATCTCATTTACACATCTTGACACCTCTTCATACAAATCATGCCCCGTAGTTGTGCCATGCATAGGACGTAAAGCCAAAAACTCCTCTGTCACGCTTAGGCTGGAGTCCACTCCGCGGATGAAAATTGACAACTGGGCAATGTCAGAAATGTCGGTGCTCTCATCCACAGCCAAGGAATATGCAATGAAATCTTTTCCCTTTTTCACAAGCTGCTCTTTTAGATTGATGGACAACTGGTCTACTCTCTCGGCAATGGTGTTTCTGCTCAGACTCACATTTAAAAAGAGTTGCCTTTTTTCTGGGCAAACTTCGTCACAAACTTTAATCATGCAGTTTTTGATGAAATCCCCTCCGTAAATGGCCGGGCTGATTTAGCGATCTCTTCTGCCAAAATAAAACTGGCCTTGACAGCAGCCTGGCCTTGTGATTTGGCTTTTTTGAACAGAGCCTGTCGAGATTTGAGGCCTCGTTTTAATTCCTCTGCCTTTTGTAGCCTTTGTTCCATGTCCATATTCTTGTTTTTGTCCGCGTGTTTCGTTTCATAATGTCGTCTCAGATTATACTCTTTCAGTACCGCCACACTTTCTCCACACAGAAGACACACAGGTTTTCCAGCTACCTCCGTGAACAAATACTCCGACTCCCACCTTGTTTGAAACCCCGGTTCTCAGTGTCCACCTTCCGTTTTGCCATTTTTGATGGGTATCTGAAAGTTAATTTTACTGTGATGCTGACAACTGCTGTGCCAATAAATATTGAAATGAAGCAGCCTACTGCTCGGTGCGTCACCGTTGCATTGTGGGAAATGTAGTATTGGTGCGTGTAAAAGATCTGCGGGCTGCCGGCTTGCTGCGGTCTGCGGGCCGGTTCTAATAATAAATCAAGATCATCCCAGGGGCCGTAAAAACCTTCTCGCGGGCCGGATGTGGCCCGCGGGCCTTGACTCTGACATATGTGCCTTAGAGCGTTGGATTTGTAACCGAAAGGTTGCAAGTTCAAATCCCAGAGCTGACAAGGTACAAATCTGTCTTTCTGCCCCTGAACAAGGCAGTTAACCCACTGTTCCTAGGCCGTCATTGAAAATAAGAATTTGTTCTTAACTGACTAGTTAAATTAAATAAAAAAATCCAGGGTGCTCTAACAGTTTTCACAGTTCATTACTTAGCATCCTTAGCATCAATTAGCATGCATGCTTTTCCAAATACTTCCAGTGATGCATCTGTATTCACTTCCTCATACACGTCAGACCAACATACATGTTTTAACAAAAAGCTAAATATTCAACAAAAAACATACTTTCTATGGTCTCTTATAAATTGCTTTAGGCTCAACTTTTGGCACTTTGGCTTTCCTTGTTATTGCCACAATGTTATGGTCACTACGGCCAAAGCTCTGCAGAATTAGTGAATATACGATCAATACAATCGGATGTCACCGATCCAAGACTACTGGTTTACACTCCAGTTGGTTGAGTGACAACTTTGGTCATATTACAGCCATCAGTCATAGAAGCTTTGTCTTGAGAGGACAGCTAGTTGCTAGCCAGTCAATGTTCAGGTCACCCAGAAAACAGACCTATCTGTTAACATCACACACACTATCAAGCATTGTATACATGTTATTCAAACGCTGACTGTTAGCACTTGGCCAATAGCGGCACCATGAAAGAAGAGGCTTTAGATGAGGCAGGTGAACCTGCAACCACAACACTTCAACAACATTTGACATGAGATCCTCTCTAAGCTTTAGAGAAATATGTCTCTGAACATATACAGAAACCTTTCCCAAAGGCATTCCCGTATTTTCTGTAGATGTTACAGTAGATCCTTGTATTGCTTACCGCTGTATCATCAAAGGAATTATCTAAGTGAGTTTCCGAGACGGCCAGTATATGAATGTTATCCAATGTTAGCAAGTTATTGATTTCATTACTGATTTCTGATTTCTAAAGCGACTTTCCTGGTTACCATATTGGAGATAGACATAATTCATAGACAGTTTATATAAAAAGTCAAGTAAAAACATAGTTTAGCTAATATTCTGTCAATCCAGCACTTGTGAGTGTCAGTTGATGTATGTGTGGGATGGTGGGCTGAAGCTACTGACCTGGAAGCTTGGTTCTCTCACTCCTCCCAGGTTTTTGGGAGGGAGGGTGGACAAGGTGAATGTAAACAATGAGCCCACGCTCTCTGGCAGCTTTCATAGCTGGGTTAAGTTTTCCCCGCTTCTGGCGTATATCTTCAGAGTAGTCCTCGTTGAGGAAGATGTTGGATCCTCTCAATTCCAGGCTCTCTCCAGAACAGCCATCTTGTGTGTGTGTGTGTGTGTGTGTGTGTGTGTGTGTGTGTGTGTGTGTGTGTGTGTGTGTGTGTGTGTGTGTGTGTGTGTGTGTGAGAGAGAGTGAGTGATAGTTAATAAGGCAAAAGGGTGATGGTGTGTGTGTGAGAGAGAGTGAGTGATGGTTAATAGGCGGTGGACTGATGGTGTGTGTGTGTGTGTGTGTGTGTGTGTGTGTGTGTGTGTGTGTGTGTGTGTGTGTGTGTGTGTGTGTGTGTGTGTGTGTGTGTGTGTGTGTGTGTGTGTGTGTGCGTGCGTCATGTGTTGCACATGTAACATACACGGACATGTGTATTCTTGCATGAGTGCATGACCGTGTGTGTGAGTGAGTTCATAGTAGACGGAGAAGCTTGTTCTCCAGACTGTACCAGATTATCCTCACTCCATCTCACACACACACACACACACACACACACACACACACACACACACACACACACACACACACACACACACACGCACACGCACACGCACACGCACACGCACACACACACACACTTCTTCGGCTTGGTTAATGCATAATGATGAACCCGGGGAGGTGAGGAGGAGAAGAGGCCTGAGTCATCCAGCGCTTTCTCTCCTTTCATCTTCCAGCAGGGGCATCTCACATCTTCTGACTGTATTCAGAGAGAGAGAGAGTGACGTAGATAATGTTTGGCTTTAGTATTCGCCCGACGAGCCCACATACACAGGTACGCACACCAACTGGCTCCCATAGACGCATGCATGCCGCACACACCCCTCTCCTTTCCAAACCAGGGTGCTAATCCTGCTGGTTCCCCTCCTCACTTGAGCCGTTTTCCTGCCCAGTGAGGATTTACACCACGATCTGGTCTCTATTATGGTCAAATGCTAAAGCTGCATTAAGAAGCAGTGCTCTAGTATAGAGGCTCCCACTAATGTTATTTCTCTGGCCTTTGTGATTGGACAAGACGCCACCTGTTTTCATTGTTGGTTCTGCCTTTTCATTGTGATTGTATTTTCTGTTGACCACAGCCTTGTAGGTAATGACACCTCTCTCCATCTCTCTTCCTCTTTCCCTTTCTCAGTCTTTAATCTCTCCCTGGTCTGGTTGAGTTTTATTACCATGGCTTGTTTCCCAGCCCTCCCTCCCTCCCTCTTTCTCCTCTCCCTCGTTAGCTCCCTGTCTCTCTCTCGCCCTCTGGTGTTCTAATGAAACTTGTTTCCATGGGGATGAGAGGAAGTGGCGTCACACCAGCTGTGGTGACACTCTCGCACGGCGGTGTTACAACACAGTCAGTATATGCACGCTGGTGCTACGCCGCTACCTAGCTAGCCCTGGTATTATTACACATTCATGTAAGGGAAATGCATGCTTGTTCGTGTGTGTGTTTGGGTGTGTGTTTGTGTGTGTGTGTGTGTGGGCAGGTGCCACAAATGTCCTCACACCATACATATTTCTTCCTCGGTGTGCTTTGATATCAAGCTGTATTCCGTTGACAGTAACCAAATTCAGCGGTCATGCATAGAATACACACAACTTCCTTCACCCTTCAATATCCAGTGTAAAGAATATATCGAAGGAAATGCATCTTGGGTAAAACATTTGTACTTTTTCTTAACGTTTTTTAAAATACCATTTATCCCAGTTTAAGGGCCGATGGCCAGAGTAACTGGACGATAGATCTCTGCTCAGTAAGCTGTCGAGGCTTTTTCATCATTATCCCACAAAGAGCATCACAGTAGCTCCAAAACACTCTCACTGTACCACTAAACAACAGTCTCTTCCCCACAAGGCCCAACGCGGCCTATTAGAACTTTAACACAGAGACTTAGAGCGATGTTCTAAAAATTAAAGTCTTCTGAAGCCTGTCAAATGCCAGAGAGGAAGCGATTTCAGACACAGTGGAATTGGAGGGGGGTCATTTATAAAAGTCTGTATGTGTGTCATCATCCAAACTGGGCCATTTTGCAGTGGGACAGTTCAGAGATGAGAGAGGGTGAGAGAGGAGAGGAGTAGAGAGGGAGGAAAGGAGGCGAGAGCGGAGGACAGACGTTGGCCCCAAAGGAGCGCCCTACAAGTCCCCATCCTGCAGTGATTCATGTTAGCCAGTCACAGTGCATTTGAAATGGGGCAAAGGGTTAAAAGGGACACTCTTGGATACAGTGTGAAGTCACCGCTGGCTCCAGATCATTCCAGCTCAGCATCAACAGACCAGATTCAACATCTGAACTAAACCTTACAGCTCTGCGGGACCTGGGTTGGAGAAAACTGTCCTATGGTGTAGGCAGATAAAAATGAAGGTAGGAAAGAACAAAGAATCACTGATACTGCACCTGTATGAACACTGAACTATGTGTACTCCAGTTTCAACCTCACCACCCCTACAGTGAAACAGTCCACTACAGTGTTGGGGAATAAAACACATTGGTACAGTGTAAGGCAGAGTACACACAGAGCCGACACCCAGCCGGCAAACCGGCGTTTACTCTCGCATTCCTTCATTACTGAAAACCCAGCGGGCTTTGAAATATAGAAATAAGGGGATCAAATCGGAGAAGGGGAGATGGAGAGGAGAGCAAACGGCAGTGTGTGACAACGAGTTAAACATCAACACTGTCACACGCAGAACCCAGCTCCCTGACAAGCCCAACAAGGACAAATCACACCGCGGAACAGAAATCTGTTCTACACCGGTGTTACGGCACAGAGCTGGGGCTGGGATAGGCGGGTCTTATGATATCAGCATGAGTTATGAGAGACTAGAGTCTCTTGCGGCGAAGCTTAACGGGTGACCCGATTTAAGTGACTTGACTCAAGAGTTCACGATGCTCTTCGGGGAAAGCATTGCAGATTCGAGCCGATTAAGTTAAAAGCCCAGATTACTTTCAATTGAGGAAGCGAGTGGGTTTTGAGAGGGATATTTCTGGCTCAATGTTTCCCCCGCATCGAGGCTTCTTGTCCGTCTACGGCGGCTCACCGGGGATCACTTCAGTTTAAAAGTTACTGGCAGCCTTCAGATTGTTATTGGGCTTCCGTGTGTGTGAGTGAGAAAGAGAGAGTGCGTGTGTGTGTGTGTGTGTCAGAGCAAGTGTGTGAGTGTGAGTGTGTATGGGTTGGCGGATGAAAGAAAAATTGTGTGTGTGCGTAAGCCCATTTGTGTTTGTACACATACAGTATACACTACAGAGTAATTGCCAGATACACTAGTGTGTGGACACCTGCTCGTCGAACATCTCATTTCAAATCATGGGCATCAATATGGAGTTGGTCCCCCCTTTGCTGCTCTAACAGCCTCCACTCTTCTGGGAAGGATTTCGACTAGATGTTGGAACATTGCTACGGGGACTTCCATTCAGCCACAAGAGCATTAGTAAGATCAGGCACTGCTGTTGGGCGATTAGACTTGGCTTGCAGTCATCGTTCCAATTCATCCCAAAGGCGTTCGATGGGGTTGAGGTCAGGGCTCTGTGTTCTTCCACACCGATCTCAACAAACCATTTTTGTACGGACCTCGCTTTGTGCACAGGGGCATTTTCATGATGAAACAGGAAAGGGCCTTCCCCAAACTGTTGCCACAAAGTTGGACGCACCGAATCGTCTAGAATGTCATTGAATGCTGTAGCGTTAAGATTTCCCTTCGCTGGAACTAAGGGGCCTAGCCCGAACCATGAAAAACATCCCCAGATCATTATTCCTCCTCCACCAAACTTTACCGTTGGCATTTTGCATTTGAGCAGGTAGCGTTCTCCTAGCATCCACCAAACCCAGATTCGTCCGTCGGACTGCCAGATGGTGAAGTGTGATTCCTCACTCCAGAGAACGTGTTTCCACTGCTCCAAACTCCAATGGTGGTGAGGTTAATTTACACAACTCCAGCTGACGCTTGGCATTGAGCATCGTGATCTTAGGCTTGTTTGTGGCTGCTCGGCCATGGAAACCCATTTCATGGAGCTCCCGACAAACAGTTATTGTGCCGACGTTGCTTCCAGAGTCAGTTTGGAACTTGGTAGTGAGTATTGCAACCAAGGACAGATGATTTTTACGCGCTTTGCACTTCAGCACTTGGCGGTCCCGTTCTGTGAGCTTGTGTGGCCTACCACATCGCGGCTGAGCCGTTGTTGCTCCTAGACATTTCCACTTCACAATAACAGCAAGGTGGGATGTATCATGTCATAACTAAGCCTTATTGCATAATCATACAGTTTCATAATGCTCTACGTCTTCATCTGTAAAGGTGCTATGAATGTGTTTTATAAAGCACTATAAGGCGCCCTTCATAAGAAGCTGCTTCAAGGAAAGAAGGAACCTGCTCAAGAGAGAAACTCCACAGCGTCTGTAACTCCACATCCATGGCCACTGAATGCTTGAGCGATCTGTGCTGAATGTGAGGATAACTTGACAGAAATCTAATTCCACCTGCCTGAGTTTCAATTGTTCTGCCAGCGAAGGAGCGCTGGAGCGCAAGGCTCCAAATGTTATTTGTTTTTCAAATGACACCTCTCAGCTACCTTCAGGCATTCACCTGGAATATAGCTGATGCCAAAAGCAATGCATGAATTGTTCAGATACGCACCCACGACTGCTCAAATGAACACACACACATACACACACACACATACACACGCACACACACACACTTTGAATGACAAATCAAATACAAACAATTAAATATGCTTAAGGCTGAAAAGTGAAAGCGAACTATAGTTAACAAAGCAACATCGTGCGTGAAAAAGTAGGATTTGATTTGATCGTTGCGCAGCGCCCTATTTTTCCACCATCTGTGTGTTGGGTGCCATGGTCACATCGTAAACATTTTAATGTTTACATTACAGAAAGCTCGTTCACACAGCACATACACAGAGCCTGCGGAACCAGCTGTCTCTTCCTGATAACGAGACAAAAACACAGAAAACACAAACACACATCCCCAGGCTCAGCTCAACACATACAACTACATACACCAATTAGCATAAGGCATGTTGGTAACCAGTGGAGGCTGCTGAGGGGAGGACGGCTCATAATGGCTAGAACGAATGGAATGGATTTGATTCACATGGTTTTTGATACCATTCCACTTATTCCGCTCCATCCACCAGCCCGTCCTCCCCAATTAAGGTGCCCACAACCTCCTATGTTGGTAACCTTTGAGAAATACATTTCTCCTTGGATTTGTGCCACAACAGTCGACTATGAATTTCTAGCAGTAGAATACATGCCCAGTACATTGCTTCATTCGTATGCTGGTCTTGATATACGAAAGCAAGCAAGTACCAGTGACTTTACAAGCCATAGTGAAGTAAAACACGGTTCAGGGAAAAGGGCACCTTGCATTTCAAACCTAACTGGATGTGTTTGCTAATGGAAAGCCTCCCAACAGGAGGTAGGCAGTTAGTACTGTTTTAGAACAGCTTCCCGGGTGTTATGACACTGATGGTTTCTCTGAATTGATTGTGTCTATGGTTGTGGCAAGATGGAGTACAGCTCCATCTACTTGGGGGACAACTGTAGCATTTTAGCTAAGCCTTTCCTAACTTTGACCTAATTACCCTAACCTGCTACATCAAGTCACTTCATCCACAACCGTAGAAGTCATCCGTTCTTGGGAAACCATCGGTATCACCGAGCCGGTACTTTCCTTTGGTCTTGTCACCCAGAGGCCTTGAATTCTCCCAACAACCACTGACGCAGATCTGGAGCTACTAAAAGTCGACCTGGTTTCACTCCTGCTCATTTGTGCAAAACAAAGTGCAATTGATGCTGTATCCAAGGTATACAGGAAAGAGAAAAGTAGCTTTTACATTGACTACTTGCTTAAGAATTCAGTGGTTTGGCCCTTCATTTGATTAATGAGAGCCAAACCTTGCACAGTCCTTGCAGTTGAGTAATGTTTTTCCACCCAGGTGTCTCATTAATGTCAATTAGAGACCTCTTTGTGTGGCTTTCCGGCAGACAAGATGTTGCGTATTGCTGCCTTTCACAGTTTGGAAAGTGCATGTCATATTTGTTCACAAAAAATAAACATACTTGAATTTGTCTAATAGAAACTCTTGTTTGCAACTGTTGGAACTAATGATTACACCCTAGATCAGCTAAATGCAGGCAAGATTGAGCAAGGTGGTATTGAATGTGTCACTGTCTGTCGCCTTGATAACTAAACTTAACCTGTGCGTCTACGTCATAAACTTTCCGTCACAGGCTAGGTTGTAGCAAACATCATGATGGGTATAGGGGAAATTGGAGTATCACGTAGTAGCCTAAACCTATGGATGTTATGTTGATCTGGGTGAATGGAATATGAATGACAGTAGCCTAAACCTATGGATGTTACGTTGATCTGGGTGAATGGAATATGAATGACAGTAGCCTAAACCTATGGATGTTATGTTGATCTGGGTGAATGGAATATGAATGACAGTAGCCTAAACCTATGGATGTTATGTTGATCTGGGTGAATGGAATATGAATGACAGTAGCCTAAACCTATGGATGTTATGTTGATCTGGGTGAATGGAATATGAATGACAGTAGCCTAAACCTATGGATGTTATGTTGATCTGGGTGAATGGAATATGAATGACAGTAGCCTAAACCTATGGATGTTATGTTGATCTGGGTGAATGGAATATGAATGACAGTAGCCTAAACCTATGGATGTTATGTTGATCTGGGTGAATGGAATATGAATGACAGTAGCCTAAACCTATGGATGTTATGTTGATCTGGGTGAATGGAATATGAATGACAGTAGCCTAAACCTATGGATGTTATGTTGATCTGGGTGAATGGAATATGAATGACAGTAGCCTAAACCTATGGATGTTATGTTGATCTGGGTGAATGGAATATGAATGACAGTAGCCTAAACCTATGGATGTTACGTTGATCTGGGTGAATGGAATATGAATGACAGTAGCCTAAACCTATGGATGTTACGTTGATCTGGGTGAATGGAATATGAATGACAGTAGCCTAAACCTATGGATGTTACGTTGATCTGGGTGAATGGAATATGAATGACAGTAGCCTAAACCTATGGATGTTACGTTGATCTGGGTGAATGGAATATGAATGACAGTAGCCTAAACCTATGGATGTTACGTTGATCTGGGTGAATGGAATATGAATGACAGTAGCCTAAACCTATGGATGTTACGTTGATCTGGGTGAATGGAATATGAATGACAGTAGCCTAAACCTATGGATGTTATGTTGATCTGGGTGAATGGAATATGAATGACAGTAGCCTAAACCTATGGATGTTACGTTGATCTGGGTGAATGGAATATGAATGACAGTAGCCTAAACCTATGGATGTTATGTTGATCTGGGTGAATGGAATATGAATGACAGTAGCCTAAACCTATGGATGTTACGTTGATCTGGGTGAATGGAATATGAATGACAGTAGCCTAAACCTATGGATGTTACGTTGATCTGGGTGAATGGAATATGAATGACAGTAGCCTAAACCTATGGATGTTACGTTGATCTGGGTGAATGGAATATGAATGACAGTAGCCTAAACCTATGGATGTTACGTTGATCTGGGTGAATGGAATATGAATGACAGTAGCCTAAACCTATGGATGTTACGTTGATCTGGGTGAATGGAATATGAATGACAGTAGCCTAAACCTATGGATGTTATGTTGATCTGGGTGAATGGAATATGAATGACAGTAGCCTAAACCTATGGATGTTATGTTGATCTGGGTGAATGGAATATGAATGACAGTAGCCTAAACCTATGGATGTTATGTTGATCTGGGTGAATGGAATATGAATGACAGTAGCCTAAACCTATGGATGTTACGTTGATCTGGGTGAATGGAATATGAATGACAGTAGCCTAAACCTATGGATGTTACGTTGATCTGGGTGAATGGAATATGAATGACAGTAGCCTAAACCTATGGATGTTACGTTGATCTGGGTGAATGGAATATGAATGACAGTAGCCTAAACCTATGGATGTTACGTTGATCTGGGTGAATGGAATATGAATGACAGTAGCCTAAACCTATGGATGTTACGTTGATCTGGGTGAATGGAATATGAATGACAGTAGCCTAAACCTATGGATGTTACGTTGATCTGGGTGAATGGAATATGAATGACAGTAGCCTAAACCTATGGATGTTATGTTGATCTGGGTGAATGGAATATGAATGACAGTAGCCTAAACCTATGGATGTTACGTTGATCTGGGTGAATGGAATATGAATGACAGTAGCCTAAACCTATGGATGTTATGTTGATCTGGGTGAATGGAATATGAATGACAGTAGCCTAAACCTATGGATGTTACGTTGATCTGGGTGAATGGAATATGAATGACAGTAGCCTAAACCTATGGATGTTACGTTGATCTGGGTGAATGGAATATGAATGACAGTAGCCTAAACCTATGGATGTTACGTTGATCTGGGTGAATGGAATATGAATGACAGTAGCCTAAACCTATGGATGTTACGTTGATCTGGGTGAATGGAATATGAATGACAGTAGCCTAAACCTATGGATGTTATGTTGATCTGGGTGAATGGAATATGAATGACAGTAGCCTAAACCTATGGATGTTATGTTGATCTGGGTGAATGGAATATGAATGACAGTAGCCTAAACCTATGGATGTTACGTTGATCTGGGTGAATGGAATATGAATGACAGTAGCCTAAACCTATGGATGTTATGTTGATCTGGGTGAATGGAATATGAATGACAGTAGCCTAAACCTATGGATGTTATGTTGATCTGGGTGAATGGAATATGAATGACAGTAGCCTAAACCTATGGATGTTACGTTGATCTGGGTGAATGGAATATGAATGACAGTAGCCTAAACCTATGGATGTTATGTTGATCTGGGTGAATGGAATATGAATGACAGTAGCCTAAACCTATGGATGTTATGTTGATCTGGGTGAATGGAATATGAATGACAGTAGCCTAAACCTATGGATGTTACGTTGATCTGGGTGAATGGAATATGAATGACAGTAGCCTAAACCTATGGATGTTACGTTGATCTGGGTGAATGGAATATGAATGACAGTAGCCTAAACCTATGGATGTTACGTTGATCTGGGTGAATGGAATATGAATGACAGTAGCCTAAACCTATGGATGTTATGTTGATCTGGGTGAATGGAATATGAATGACAGTAGCCTAAACCTATGGATGTTATGTTGATCTGGGTGAATGGAATATGAATGACAGTAGCCTAAACCTATGGATGTTACGTTGATCTGGGTGAATGGAATATGAATGACAGTAGCCTAAACCTATGGATGTTATGTTGATCTGGGTGAATGGAATATGAATGACAGTAGCCTAAACCTATGGATGTTACGTTGATCTGGGTGAATGGAATATGAATGACAGTAGCCTAAACCTATGGATGTTACGTTGATCTGGGTGAATGGAATATGAATGACAGTAGCCTAAACCTATGGATGTTACGTTGATCTGGGTGAATGGAATATGAATGACAGTAGCCTAAACCTATGGATGTTACGTTGATCTGGGTGAATGGAATATGAATGACAGTAGCCTAAACCTATGGATGTTATGTTGATCTGGGTGAATGGAATATGAATGACAGTAGCCTAAACCTATGGATGTTACGTTGATCTGGGTGAATGGAATATGAATGACAGTAGCCTAAACCTATGGATGTTACGTTGATCTGGGTGAATGGAATATGAATGACAGTAGCCTAAACCTATGGATGTTATGTTGATCTGGGTGAATGGAATATGAATGACAGTAGCCTAAACCTATGGATGTTACGTTGATCTGGGTGAATGGAATATGAATGACAGTAGCCTAAACCTATGGATGTTATGTTGATCTGGGTGAATGGAATATGAATGACAGTAGCCTAAACCTATGGATGTTACGTTGATCTGGGTGAATGGAATATGAATGACAGTAGCCTAAACCTATGGATGTTATGTTGATCTGGGTGAATGGAATATGAATGACAGTAGCCTAAACCTATGGATGTTATGTTGATCTGGGTGAATGGAATATGAATGACAGTAGCCTAAACCTATGGATGTTACGTTGATCTGGGTGAATGGAATATGAATGACAGTAGCCTAAACCTATGGATGTTATGTTGATCTGGGTGAATGGAATATGAATGACAGTAGCCTAAACCTATGGATGTTACGTTGATCTGGGTGAATGGAATATGAATGACAGTAGCCTAAACCTATGGATGTTACGTTGATCTGGGTGAATGGAATATGAATGACAGTAGCCTAAACCTATGGATGTTACGTTGATCTGGGTGAATGGAATATGAATGACAGTAGCCTAAACCTATGGATGTTACGTTGATCTGGGTGAATGGAATATGAATGACAGTAGCCTAAACCTATGGATGTTATGTTGATCTGGGTGAATGGAATATGAATGACAGTAGCCTAAACCTATGGATGTTACGTTGATCTGGGTGAATGGAATATGAATGACAGTAGCCTAAACCTATGGATGTTACGTTGATCTGGGTGAATGGAATATGAATGACAGTAGCCTAAACCTATGGATGTTATGTTGATCTGGGTGAATGGAATATGAATGACAGTAGCCTAAACCTATGGATGTTACGTTGATCTGGGTGAATGGAATATGAATGACAGTAGCCTAAACCTATGGATGTTATGTTGATCTGGGTGAATGGAATATGAATGACAGTAGCCTAAACCTATGGATGTTACGTTGATCTGGGTGAATGGAATATGAATGACAGTAGCCTAAACCTATGGATGTTATGTTGATCTGGGTGAATGGAATATGAATGACAGTAGCCTAAACCTATGGATGTTACGTTGATCTGGGTGAATGGAATATGAATGACAGTAGCCTAAACCTATGGATGTTACGTTGATCTGGGTGAATGGAATATGAATGACAGTAGCCTAAACCTATGGATGTTACGTTGATCTGGGTGAATGGAATATGAATGACAGTAGCCTAAACCTATGGATGTTACGTTGATCTGGGTGAATGGAATATGAATGACAGTAGCCTAAACCTATGGATGTTATGTTGATCTGGGTGAATGGAATATGAATGACAGTAGCCTAAACCTATGGATGTTACGTTGATCTGGGTGAATGGAATATGAATGACAGTAGCCTAAACCTATGGATGTTACGTTGATCTGGGTGAATGGAATATGAATGACAGTAGCCTAAACCTATGGATGTTATGTTGATCTGGGTGAATGGAATATGAATGACAGTAGCCTAAACCTATGGATGTTACGTTGATCTGGGTGAATGGAATATGAATGACAGTAGCCTAAACCTATGGATGTTACGTTGATCTGGGTGAATGGAATATGAATGACAGTAGCCTAAACCTATGGATGTTACGTTGATCTGGGTGAATGGAATATGAATGACAGTAGCCTAAACCTATGGATGTTATGTTGATCTGGGTGAATGGAATATGAATGACAGTAGCCTAAACCTATGGATGTTATGTTGATCTGGGTGAATGGAATATGAATGACAGTAGCCTAAACCTATGGATGTTATGTTGATCTGGGTGAATGGAATATGAATGACAGTAGCCTAAACCTATGGATGTTACGTTGATCTGGGTGAATGGAATATGAATGACAGTAGCCTAAACCTATGGATGTTATGTTGATCTGGGTGAATGGAATATGAATGACAGTAGCCTAAACCTATGGATGTTACGTTGATCTGGGTGAATGGAATATGAATGACAGTAGCCTAAACCTATGGATGTTATGTTGATCTGGGTGAATGGAATATGAATGACAGTAGCCTAAACCTATGGATGTTACGTTGATCTGGGTGAATGGAATATGAATGACAGTAGCCTAAACCTATGGATGTTACGTTGATCTGGGTGAATGGAATATGAATGACAGTAGCCTAAACCTATGGATGTTATGTTGATCTGGGTGAATGGAATATGAATGACAGTAGCCTAAACCTATGGATGTTATGTTGATCTGGGTGAATGGAATATGAATGACAGTAGCCTAAACCTATGGATGTTACGTTGATCTGGGTGAATGGAATATGAATGACAGTAGCCTAAACCTATCGATGTTACGTTGATCTGGGTGAATGGAATATGAATGACAGTAGCCTAAACCTATGGATGTTACGTTGATCTGGGTGAATGGAATATGAATGACAGTAGCCTAAACCTATGGATGTTACGTTGATCTGGGTGAATGGAATATGAATGACAGTAGCCTAAACCTATCGATGTTACGTTGATCTGGGTGAATGGAATATGAATGACAGTAGCCTAAACCTATGGATGTTATGTTGATCTGGGTGAATGGAATATGAATGACAGTAGCCTAAACCTATGGATGTTACGTTGATCTGGGTGAATGGAATATGAATGACAGTAGCCTAAACCTATGGATGTTATGTTGATCTGGGTGAATGGAATATGAATGACAGTAGCCTAAACCTATGGATGTTACGTTGATCTGGGTGAATGGAATATGAATGACAGTAGCCTAAACCTATGGATGTTACGTTGATCTGGGTGAATGGAATATGAATGACAGTAGCCTAAACCTATGGATGTTATGTTGATCTGGGTGAATGGAATATGAATGACAGTAGCCTAAACCTATGGATGTTATGTTGATCTGGGTGAATGGAATATGAATGACAGTAGCCTAAACCTATGGATGTTACGTTGATCTGGGTGAATGGAATATGAATGACAGTAGCCTAAACCTATCGATGTTACGTTGATCTGGGTGAATGGAATATGAATGACAGTAGCCTAAACCTATGGATGTTACGTTGATCTGGGTGAATGGAATATGAATGACAGTAGCCTAAACCTATGGATGTTACGTTGATCTGGGTGAATGGAATATGAATGACAGTAGCCTAAACCTATGGATGTTACGTTGATCTGGGTGAATGGAATATGAATGACAGTAGCCTAAACCTATGGATGTTACGTTGATCTGGGTGAATGGAATATGAATGACAGTAGCCTAAACCTATGGATGTTATGTTGATCTGGGTGAATGGAATATGAATGACAGTAGCCTAAACCTATGGATGTTATGTTGATCTGGGTGAATGGAATATGAATGACAGTAGCCTAAACCTATGGATGTTACGTTGATCTGGGTGAATGGAATATGAATGACAGTAGCCTAAACCTATGGATGTTATGTTGATCTGGGTGAATGGAATATGAATGACAGTAGCCTAAACCTATGGATGTTACGTTGATCTGGGTGAATGGAATATGAATGACAGTAGCCTAAACCTATGGATGTTATGTTGATCTGGGTGAATGGAATATGAATGACAGTAGCCTAAACCTATGGATGTTACGTTGATCTGGGTGAATGGAATATGAATGACAGTAGCCTAAACCTATGGATGTTACGTTGATCTGGGTGAATGGAATATGAATGACAGTAGCCTAAACCTATGGATGTTACGTTGATCTGGGTGAATGGAATATGAATGACAGTAGCCTAAACCTATGGATGTTACGTTGATCTGGGTGAATGGAATATGAATGACAGTAGCCTAAACCTATGGATGTTATGTTGATCTGGGTGAATGGAATATGAATGACAGTAGCCTAAACCTATGGATGTTATGTTGATCTGGGTGAATGGAATATGAATGACAGTAGCCTAAACCTATGGATGTTACGTTGATCTGGGTGAATGGAATATGAATGACAGTAGCCTAAACCTATGGATGTTATGTTGATCTGGGTGAATGGAATATGAATGACAGTAGCCTAAACCTATGGATGTTACGTTGATCTGGGTGAATGGAATATGAATGACAGTAGCCTAAACCTATGGATGTTATGTTGATCTGGGTGAATGGAATATGAATGACAGTAGCCTAAACCTATGGATGTTACGTTGATCTGGGTGAATGGAATATGAATGACAGTAGCCTAAACCTATGGATGTTATGTTGATCTGGGTGAATGGAATATGAATGACAGTAGCCTAAACCTATGGATGTTACGTTGATCTGGGTGAATGGAATATGAATGACAGTAGCCTAAACCTATGGATGTTATGTTGATCTGGGTGAATGGAATATGAATGACAGTAGCCTAAACCTATGGATGTTACGTTGATCTGGGTGAATGGAATATGAATGACAGTAGCCTAAACCTATGGATGTTATGTTGATCTGGGTGAATGGAATATGAATGACAGTAGCCTAAACCTATGGATGTTACGTTGATCTGGGTGAATGGAATATGAATGACAGTAGCCTAAACCTATGGATGTTACGTTGATCTGGGTGAATGGAATATGAATGACAGTAGCCTAAACCTATGGATGTTACGTTGATCTGGGTGAATGGAATATGAATGACAGTAGCCTAAACCTATGGATGTTACGTTGATCTGGGTGAATGGAATATGAATGACAGTAGCCTAAACCTATGGATGTTACGTTGATCTGGGTGAATGGAATATGAATGACAGTAGCCTAAACCTATGGATGTTACGTTGATCTGGGTGAATGGAATATGAATGACAGTAGCCTAAACCTATGGATGTTACGTTGATCTGGGTGAATGGAATATGAATGACAGTAGCCTAAACCTATGGATGTTACGTTGATCTGGGTGAATGGAATATGAATGACAGTAGCCTAAACCTATGGATGTTATGTTGATCTGGGTGAATGGAATATGAATGACAGTAGCCTAAACCTATGGATGTTACGTTGATCTGGGTGAATGGAATATGAATGACAGTCATCCAACGTGCTGTAATAGACATAAGGCCATGCTCATGAAAGTAACTTGCGTCCTCCCTCATCTTGAACTGCCCCGACCGCCACGGTGTTCTACAGTTGACACACTGCTAACTTAATTAAGAGCCTGACTGTCATGCTACTGCTGCCTCCTCCCTATCTCATCTTTGTGCCTTCAAAGACTCCTGTCTCTCTATGGACAACCGGTGTTGTGTTTGAGTGTTTGTTGTCAGGGTGGAGTGGTGTGTGTGAGAGAGCTGGCTTTGAGTGTGCGTTTGCCTATGTGTGTGTGTGTGTGTGTGTGTGTGTGTGTGGTTGCACATGAGTGTGTGTGCCTCTTCAGCTGATCCCAGTATTTCTCTCCATCTCTTATCTGTAAGCAGATCAGGCACCTATATCGTGTAACGTGAGGGTCTCATGAGACCCTTAGGTCCAATGCAGCCGTTTAAAAGAATCTCAGGATCAATACATTTGTTGATAACAATTAAGCACCTTACTGTGACTGTTTTCAATTAAAATTGTCAAAAAGAAACTAAAATTGCCTCTTAACAAACAGCAATTTCTCAAGCAAGAATTTTGCAATGACTGTCTGGGAGTGGTCTGAGTGGGGAAAACGAGCTTTTATTGGCAGAGAGGTTTGGAACTCTCCTTCTTATTGGTCTATTAACTAATTTGCCGCCGGGTGATCTCACCACACAGGCCAAAACTCCATCCCACCAAAACAGGCTGATATTTCAGGCAGTCTTTTCAAATCAAGAGGTGGATATTCGACAACTGCCCACAAATCTTGTATGGGATTGAGGTCAGGGCTTTGTGATGGCCACTCCAATACCTTGACTTTGTTGTCCTTAAGCCATTTTGCCACAATTTTGGACAAACAGTTGGGGTCATTGTCCATTTGGGAGACCGATTTGGGAACAAGCTTGAACTTCCTGACTGATGTCTTGAGATGTTGCTTCAATATACCCACACAATTTTCCTCCATCATGAAGCCATCTATTTTGTGACGTACACCAGTCCCTCCTGCAGCAAAGCACCCCCACAACATGATGCTGCCACCCCATGCTTCACGGTTGGGATGGTGTTCTTCGGCTTGCAAGCCTCCCCCTTTTTCCTCCAAACATAACGATGGTCATTATGGCCAAACAGTTCTATTTGTGTTTCATCAGACCAGAGGACATTTTTCCAAAAAGTATGATCTTTGTCCCCATGTGCAGTTGCAAACCGCAGTCTAGCTTTTTGATGCCGGTTTTGGAGCAGTGGCTTCTTCCTTGCTGAGCGGCCTTACAGGTTATTTTAATAAAAAAATAAAAAATGCACCTTTATTTAACCAGGTAGGCAAGTTGAGAACAAGTTCTCATTTACAATTGCGACCTGGCCAAGATAAAGCAAAGCAGTTCGACACATACAACGACACAGAGTTACACATAGAGTAAAACAAACATACAGTCAATAATACAGTATAAACAAGTCTATATACGATGTGAACAAATGAGGTGAGATAAGGGAGGTGAAGGCAAAAAAAGGCCATGGTGGCAAAGTAAATACAATATACCAAGTAAAACACTGGAATGGTAGATTTGCAGTGGAAGAATGTGCAAAGTAGAAATAAAAATAATGGGGTGCAAAGGAGCAAAATTAATTAATTAATTAATTCAATACAGTAGGGAAAGAGGTAGTTGTTTGGGCTAAATTATAGGTGGGCTATGTACAGGTGCAGTAATCTGTGAGCTGCTCTGACAGTTGGTGCTTAAAGCTAGTGAGGGAGATAAGTGTTTCCAGTTTCAGAGATTTTTGTAGTTCGTTCCAGTCATTGGCAGCAGAGAACTGGAAGGAGAGGTGGCCAAAGAAATAATTGGTTTTGGGGGTGACCAGAGAGATATACCTGCTGGAGCGCGTGCTACAGGTGGGTGATGCTATGGTGACCAGCGAGCTGAGATAAGGGGGGACTTTACCAAGCAGGATCTTGTAGATGACATGGAGCCAGTGGGTTTGGCGACGAGTATGAAGCGAGGGCCAGCCAACGAGAGTGTACAGGTCGCAATGGTGGGTAGTATATGGGGTTTTGGTGACAAAATGGATGGCACTGTGATAGACTGCATCCAATTTGTTGAGTAGGGTATTGGAGGCTATTTTGTAAATTACATCGCCGAAGTCAAGGATTGGTAGGATGGTCAGTTTTACAAGGGTATGTTTGGCAGCAGGAGTGAAGGATGCTTTGTTGCAAAATAGGAAGCCAATTCTAGATTTAACTTTGGATTGGAGATGTTTGATATGGGTCTGGAAGGAGAGTTTACAGTCTAACCAGACACCTAAGTATTTGTAGTTGTCCACGTATTCTAAGTCAGAGCCGTCCAGAGTAGTGATGTTGGACATGCGGGTAGCTGCAGGTAGCGATCGGTTGAAGAGCATGCATTTAGTTTTACTTGTATTTAAAAGCAATTGGAGGCCATGGAAGGAGAGTTGTATGGCATTGAAGCTTGCCTGGAGGGTTGTTAACACAGTGTCCAAAGAAGGGCCAGAAGTATACAGAATGGTGTCGTCTGCGTAGAGGTGGATCAGAGACGCACCAGCAGCAAGAGCGACCTCATTTATGTATACAGAGAAGAGAGTCGGTCCAAGAATTGAACCCTGTGGCACCCCCATATAGACTGCCAGAGGTCCGGACAGCAGACCCTCCGATTTGACACACTGAACTCTATCAGAGAAGTAGTTGGTGATCCAGGCGAGGCAATAATTTGAGAAACCAAGTGTGTCGAGTCTGCCGATGAGGATGTGGTGATTGACAGAGTCGAAAGCCTTGGCCAGATCAATGAATACGGCTACACAGTAATGTTTCTTATCGATGGCGGTTAAGATATCGTTTAGGACCTTGAGCGTGGCTGAGGTGCACCCATGACCAGCTCTGAAACCAGATTGCATAGCAGAGAAGGTATGGTGAGATTCGAAATGGTCGGTAATCTGTTTGTTGACTTGGCTTTCGAAGACCATAAAAAGGCATGGTAGGATAGATATAGGTCTGTAGCAGTTTGGGTCAAGAGTGTCCCCCCTTTGAAGAGGGGGATGACCGCAGCTGCTTTCCAATCTTTGGGAATCTCAGACGACACGAAAGAGAGGTTGAACAGGTTAGTAATAGGGGTGGCAACCATTTCGGCAGATAATTTTAGAAAGAAAGGGTCCAGATTATCTAGCCCAGCTGATTTGTAGGGGTCCAGATTTTGCAGCTCTTTCAGAACATCAGCTGAACGGATTTGGGAGAAGGAGAAATGGGGAAGGCTTGGGCGAGTTGCTGTGGGGGGTGCAGTGCTGTTGACCGGGGCAGAAGTAGCCAGGTGGAAAGCATGGCCAGCCGTAGAAAAAGGCTTATTGAAATTCTCAATTATGGTGGATTTATCAGTGGTGACAGTGTTTCCTATCTTCAGTGCAGTGGGCAGCTGGGAGGAGGTGTTCTTATTCTCCATGGACTTTACAGTGTCCCAGAACTTTTTTGAGTTAGTGTCGCAGGAAGCAAATCTCTGCTTGAAAAGCTAGCCTTGGCTTTTCTAACTGCCTGTGTATAATGGTTTCTAGCTTCCCCGAACAGCTGCATATCACGGGGGCTGTTCGAATCTAATGCAGAATGCCAAAGGATGTTTTTGTGTTGGTTAAGGGCAGTCAGGCCTGGGGAGAACCAAGGGCTATATCTGTTCCTGGTTCTAAATTTCTTGAATGGGGCATGTTTATTTAAGATGGTTAGGAAGGCATTTTTAAAAACGTATCCAGGCATCCTCTACTGACGGGATGAGATCAATATCCTTCCAGGATACCCCGGCCAGGTCGACTAGAAAGTCCTGCTTGCTGAAGTGTTTCAGGGAGCGTTTGACAGTGATGAGTGGAGGTCATTTGACCGCTGACCCATTACGGATGCAGGCAATGAGGCAGTGATCGCTGAGATCTTGGTTGAAGAAAGCAGAGGTGTATTTAGAGGGCAAGTTGGTTAGGATTATATCTATGAGGGTGCCCGTGTTTAAGGCTTTGGGGAGGTACCTGGTAGGTTCATTGATCATTTGTGCGAGATTGAGGGCATCAAGTTTAGATTGTAGGATGGCTGGGGTGTTAAGCATGTTCCAGTTTAGGTCGCCTAGCAGCACGAGCTCTGAAGCTATCTTTGCAGTAGATTGCAACACCGCCCCCTTTGGCAGTTCTATCTTGTCTGAAAATGTTGTGATTAAAATTTCCGAATTTTTGGTGTTCTTCCTAAGCCAGGATTCAGACACAGCTAGAATACAGCTAGAACCAAGGCTATTACGGTTACAGAAGTCGTCAAAAGAGAGCGCCTGGGGAATAGGAGTGGAGCTAGGCACTGCAGGGCCTGGATTCACCTCTACATCGCCAGATGAACAGAGGAGGAGTAGAATAAGGGTGCGGCTAAAAGCAATAAGAATTGGTCGTATTGTGTCTAGAAACATCATTGAAACCAGGAGATGTCATTGCATGTGTGGGTGGTGGAACTAATAGGTTGGATAAGGTATAGTGAGCAGGACTAGAGGCTCTACAGTGAAATAAGCCAATAAACACTAACTAGAACAGCAATGGACAAGGCATATTGACATTAAGGAGAGGCATGCTTAGTCGAGTGATCAAAAGGGTCCAGTGAGTAGTGAGGTTGGTTGGGGGTCACAGCGATTTAGACAGCTAGCCAGGCCATCGGTAGCAAGCTAGCATAGGATGGAGGTCTGTTATTAGCCACCTCTTGCGTTCCATCAGTAGATTAGTGGGGTTCCATGTGGTAGAGGGGATTAATCCAAATCCCACAACAACAAAAAAAACAATAGATATAGTTATAGAGGCCCAAGAAGAAAATAAATAAATAATAATAATAATAATAATAATAAATAAATAAATTGTCCGATTGTCTATTCAGATAGCAGCCGATAAGACAGCTAACGGTTAGCGGGCCGCAGATGGGCGTTCAGGTAACGTCGCGACGGAGGAGCCAGCCGGATAACTCCTAGATAACGTCGGCAGTCCAGTTGTGAAGGCCCGGTGGGGCTCCGCGTAGGCAGTAAAATGGTGATTGTAGCCCAGGAGTGATTGATGGAACTCTTCAGCTGGCTAGCTCCGGAATAATTGATGTTTGCTCCGGAATCGATGAAAGCCGATAGTCACACGGATAGCAGCTAGCTAGCTGTGAGATCCAGGTATGAATGTCCAGAGTTAGCGGTTGAAATCCAGGGACATGGAGAGAAAAATTGGTCCAGTATGTTCCGTTCCTAGCCGCGCTGCGCCATACAAAACTGGCGATAGATTTTCGAGCTAAAGGATAGCTGATGACCACAAACCGTGGTTAGCTAAATACTAACGATTAGCCAGTAAAGAAGCTAACTAGCTTCTGATTAGCTTCTGGATTAGCTTCTGGCTAGCTTCTGGCTAGTTTCTGGCTAGCTTCTTGGAGGATTACAGATTTGAGGTAAATAATACTTTTTTTATAGAGTGTGTTTTGAAGATGAGTTTATGGAAAATTTGAAAATATATATAAAAAGGTATGTGAAAAAAGTTGTAAATATATATATATACGGGACACGACAAGACGAGGACAAAAGACGTCTGAACTGCTATGCCAACTTGGAATATGTGTTATGCCGATATAGGACTCGTTTTACTGTGGATATAGATACTTTTGTACCCGTTTCCTCCAGCATCTTCACAAGGTCCTTTGCTGTTGTTCTGGGATTGATTTTCACTTTTCGCACCAAAGTAAAATCATCTCTAGGAGACAGAACACGTCTCCTTCCTGAGCGGTATGATGGCTGTGTGGTCCCATGGTGTTTATACTTGTGTTCTATTGTTTGTACAGATGAACGTGGTACCTTCAGGAGTTTGGAAATTGCTCCCAAGGATGAACCAGACTTGTGGAGGTCTACAATTTAGGTAGGCCTTGAAATACATCCACAGGTACACCTCCAATTGACTCAAATTATGTCAAAAATGCCTATAAGAAGCCATGACATCATTTTCAGGAATTTTCCAAGCTGTTTCACGGCACAATCAACTTAGTGTAAGCAAACTTCTGACCCACTGGAATTGTTGGAAAATGACTTGTGTCATGCACAAAGTAGATGTCCTAACTGACTTGCCAAAACTATAGTTTGGTTAACAAGAAATTTGTGGAGTGGTTGAAAAACGAGTTTTAATGACTCCTAACCTAAGTGCATGTAAACTTCCGACTTCAACTGTAGGCCTACTTATCATACAGTATGGTAGCTCCTCCCCACCCACAAAACATCAGGTGTAATGTAATATTTCTGTGGAACTACATTATTTATGTTGGAGAGAGGGAGGTATATCCTTCAAAAGATGTGTGTGTCTGTTGTTCCGGGAATTCAGCTATGGGTGTGTGAGAGATAATGCATGGGTATGTGGTTGAACTGTGTAGTTGAGGCAATGAGTGCTGAAGGCTCAATTGCGCCTGAGGTCTGTACTTTTCTGGTAATGCATGTACCTGAATCTCTACTGCACACGGTGTAGTGAAATAGAACCTCAGCCCAACTTCCCACCCCTTGTGAGGTATAAAAACATAACAAATGTTGACTTGGGGGAGATATACTGTATCACTATTCTAAAAGTTGTAGGTAAGGAAGAACACACACAAACGCCCTGCAGCACTCTAAGGACTCTAAGGTCTTAATATTGCTATGCTGCAGTGAGCCATTACCCCTGTCAGTTCCCAGCACCTCAACTCGCAGGTGTCTGGCTCAAAGTCACAGGGACGTTCATTAGTTCTGCATCCTGCCTCCGATAATAGCTCCTGTTCTCTCTTTTTCCCTCCTTCTGTCTGTACCTATCATCTCTTTTCTCCATTTTCAGCGCTTTAAGTCCTTTCTTTTTGAAGCGACAGAGAAGACGAGTTCAAAGTTGATACAGACATCAGGCATAGAGCTGGAGGTATAGAGGAGACGGTTCCACATCCATCACCATCAAAGGGGCCTCTTCTTCACTCGAGCCCCATCTGACGAGAGCCCTCGCTGGGCAGAGTGAGCAGAGACATAGGTCCTCACAACCACCATCTTACCATTTATCTCCCTCTCCCTCTCCATATCTTCTACCCGGTTGATCCCCTTCCTCTTCTCTCTCTCTCTCCACTTTCTCTCTCAAAGCAAGCTCTTCTACTTTCTCTCTCTCCTTCACTCTCTCCCTCACTCTGCTCTTTCTCGTGCCCCCCCGTCTCTCAAAGTAAACTCTCCCACCTTGAAATCCCTTTCTAAACATACGTTAAAGCAAGAGGCAATAAGGAGCTTCCGTATGAAACCCCCTACCTGGAAGTGACTGTTTTGACCCGTCTTCTTCATTGCTCAATCTCTTTGTTTTGAAGTTTACCCATCCTCAGAAGGCTCCTATTAACATGCATGGAGCATCTGCACAACTCCCCTACCGTGAGTATTATTGCAAAATTTCATCAATCACACAGTTACTTTTCAGCAGGAGTCGCTCTGAAGTGATTTTTTAATAACATTGTCATGCAGTGGCTTACCTGCCTGTGTGTGTGTGTGTGTGTGTGTGTGTGTGTGTGTGTGTGTGTGTGTGTGTGTGTGTGTGTGTGTGTGTGTGTGTGTGTGTGTGTGTGTGTGTGTGTGTGTGTGTGTGTGTGTGTGTGTGTGTGTGTGTGTGTGTGTGTGTGAGGGCCGATCACACACTGCCTGCTGTCTCATTGGGCCGTATTACTGCAGAGCTCTGCAGGCTATTATGACAAGCAGCCTCTTGCTCTCTCTCGTTCTCTCTCGCTCTCTCCCTCTCTCTCTCTGATTAACACGCCAGTGCTCAGAGGGGGCCCATATCTTATTTTAATCCTGTCTCCCCAAAGCCAGCTTTGAAGTGAGTGGGACAGGGAAGGGAGAGAGGAATGCTAGAGAGAGGGAGGGAGGAAGAGATCGAAAGGAGGGGGAGATGAAAAAGGGAGAGTATGCGTGCGCACACACACACAACACACAAACATTCTCTCGCTCTCTCTCTCAGACCTTGAAATTCAGACCTTGACAGAGCTCTTTGTTACCTGCTGAGTGGAGCCCCACCACCTGCCTCCTTACTTATTACTGAGAAGAGAGGGAGGGAAAGACTGACGGAGAGAGAGAAGAGAAAGAGTAAAAGAGAGAGGGAGAGAAAGCTGAGGGAAGGAGAAAATGTATTTTAGCTAGCATACCCATGCATCTGTCATTAATTTCCTCCTCTGTAAATATTTGAATGTGCAATAAAGCCTCTCGCATAACAGTGACACTCTGGATGATGCTGCGCCTTGCGGCCACAACTTCCTTCCTTCAACCCTTCCTATTCTCTTCCTAGCATTATTAACACCACTGTCCTCCTATTTCATCCTCCTCTTTTTCTACCCCCTCCTCTCTCCCAGTGCTGTTCTCCTCTCCACCTCCTTTCTTTCATCCATTCCTTCTCTTCGCCCTCCTCTCTTTATTCAAAGCCCCCTTCTCCTCCTCTCTTTATTCAAAGCCCCCTTCTCCTCTTCTCTTTATTCAAAGCCCCCTTCTCCTCCTCTCTTTATTCAAAGCCCCCTTCTCCTCCTCTCCGTTTATTCCCCCCCCCCACCTATTCTCTCCCTCTTCATCTCACCTTCCTCCTCTTCTCTTCCTCGTTGCTCAGTTGCATGATATTCTCCACATCCTAACAGATGTTCAGACAGGAAACGCCACGTTTAACCATTTACTCGAAGATTACAATACACGCAGTACGTTCGTCTTGGCGTTAGGCTGTGCTCCTTCGGGGTAGCTCACTGCCAGAGCATGCATCGTGTAAGGTAATGATAATTACAAGGAGTGAGAAAGGTATGCTACACCCATCCCCCTGACTGAAGCAAAAGCAGAGCCCTAACAGGTGGAGGCTGGGGTTGGCGTGGTGGGAAAGCAGAAAACAGACACGCATGGCGAATAACGCATGTTACAGCAATAGGGTCATTCCACAAAATGAGTACCTTTTTTCCCCTTTGATATTTGAGGTAGAAATTGTGCACCGATATTGGATTTTAAAAGTCTGTCAAATTAAATAGAAGTTCCATTTAATATCGATCACATGGAAAATCCAATAAATCAGATTTTTAATATGAATAAAGACTTCAGAAAAAACCTGCCCCTCATTTTAAGGTAATTTTAAGGTAATTTTAAGGTCATTTCTTCCTCACCAAGTTACACTACCCAGAAGGGTATAGCTTGCACGCGGCAGCCATCGGAGAATGTGAGTGCAGAACCTAGTCAACGAACTAGATCGTCATATGAAGGTAGAGTGATGAATATAATTGGTGCAATGTCAGCTGATGCAATCAGATTTCCTGTATAAACCTGCTGCTCTTGATGAGTTGAAAATCCTCTTACACAGTGTGTGTGTGTGTGTGTGTGTGTGTGTGTGTGTACCTTTCAATGAATGGAGCTTTAATGTAGAGGGACAACGGAGGTGGTATTGTCACTGTGGATATTTTAACAAAGCAGCAAGGCGGCTCTGCACTGCCAGGTCACACTGACTTCACACTGTGGTGCATGGGATTCAATGTGCTGGTTATGGAATTTCAATACACAGACGCACATTGACTCACGTGCACACAAACATACACACACATACATTAGAGATTAGATCTCTTATATCCCCTCAGCCAACAACTTTTTTTTATGACGTGGAAACAATGTTGATTCAACCAGTGTGTGCCCAGTGAGTTGAGGCGTCTGGCTGGGAAAACACTGTCAAATAACTAAAGAACATACAGGACTTTTCTAATATAACAACATCATGTTAGAAGCGCAGGCATTCTGATAGAGCTCTGTAAAGGATCCAAAAGGGTTTGTTCATTTAGCAGACACTTATCCACAGTGACGGCATAGATTTTTGTACTTTGTCACAGTGCCCCCCCATGTGAAAACAAAACCACAGCCCAGGCGTTGCAAGCGCCGCATACTACCAGCTGAGGCACACAGTACATTGACGAAGACAAGAAGAATCTGTTGTCTTGTTAGAAACGGCAAACTCAACGAGATGAGAGAGAAAGGGAAGGGAAAAGAGAGCCAGAGAGAACCAGAAAGAGAGAGTGAGAAACAGACGAAGAGAGGTAGCAACCCATAAGGAAGAGATCATATGACCAGTGGCATTGTTTCTACCCAGTCTCCGCCACTTCAAAAAAACATTGGCAGGCAATGTGAGGGAACACTACTTTTCACTACATAGGGAATAGGGTGCCATTTGGGACACAGCCATATAGCAAAGGAAATGTGTCCTGTTCCAGAGTATCGGATGTAGTCCATAAAGTAGAGCAGTGAACAAGGGCAAGGGAATATATGGCAAGTTAAAACTTCAAGCAAGTAATTAAATCCACAAATCGATTCAAAAACTAACAAAAGGTAACACTGTGGGTAAACAACGGTGAGTAGGAGGGGTGAGAATTAGACTCCTGGGAAATAAGCTTATAAGGACATGAAGAGATGGAACAAGAGGGAAGAGTCTGGAGAAAGACTTTGGAACTGTACAGATGTGTGTGTATGTGAGATAGTGCACATTTGAGTGGGAAAAGGTCAAATGACTGGCAGGCAGAATGCAAGGTAGTTTCCTCCAGAAAATGTCCTCTGACTTTTCCTTCATTTGCCCGGTTAGTTAATGAAGCAATAAGGCCCGAGGAGGTGTGGTATACGGCCAATATACCACGGCTAAGGGCTGTTCTTATGCGCGACGTAACGCAGAGTGCCTGGATACAGCCCTTAGCCGTGGTATATTGGCCGTATATCACAAACCCCCAAGGTGCCTTATTGCTATTATGAACTGGTTACCAACGTCATTAGAGCAGTAAAAAATACATGTTTTGTCATACCCGTGGTCTGATATACCACGGCTGTCAGCCAATCAGCATTCAGGGCTCAACCCACCCAGTTTATAATCACCCATATACATCTATCTATTCCCATGTGCCGAGTCCTCTCGTTATTGTGTAAACAGCATCAGGTATATGTTTGGCTGTGGGTTTATTCACATTTCATACAGCAGAGTGAACTACAGCGATAACAACCTCATTAGGAAACCATATCTTTAACGCACTCACACACGAATGCATGAACACACAAACAGTCTTGTACATACATTGACCTTGTGGGGACACACAAAATGTCCTCGGTTGGTCAAATATTTGTTTGCTCTTCTTGTGGGGACTTCTGGCAACCCACACCCACAAACCTCTCCCTGCCAATGAACAGGCTGAGAAGCTGACAGATGTGAAAATCTCATTCCAGAAATCCACAGGCCCCTAGTCCCTCCAAACGCTGGCAGACTGACACAGTGAGGCACACACACACACACGCACACACACACAATGTCCAATGTGCACCATGTTTAAGCCTAATTAAAACCCCTACAACTGCACCGGCAAAAGTAAACAAACAAGCGCAGCGGATATTAGAGATGAGAAATGTGGTACTGTCTGGGGGAAAAAAACACTAAAAATTCAATGAATGTTTAATAAGGGCCGAGTCACACAGTACGATGAACCTGGTGGCAGTTATTTTAATTTCATACATGTATCTAAGGCTATGGAGAGGTATTTGCAGCAAAGCAAGCCTGCAACATTTGATCACGATATTGATTTCATTTTAATGATGGGAGGGCAGCACCAGGTCTCACTCAAACTTGACTTTTTCTACATTTTGTTATATTACAGACTTATTCTAAAAAGGATGAAATGTACTTTTTTTCTCCTCATCAATCTACACACAATACTCCATCATAACAAAGTTAAAACAGGTTTTTAGATATGTTTGCAAATGTATTTAAAAAATAATACAGAAATACCTTATATACATACGTATTCAGACCCTTTGTTATGAGACTCGAAATTGAGCTCAGGTGCATCCGGTTTCCATTGATCATCCTTGAGATGTTTCTACAACTTGATTGGAGTCCACGTGTGGTTAATTAAATCTGGAAAGGCACACAGCTGTCTATATAAGGTTCCACAGTTGACAGTGCATGTCAGAGAAAAAACCAAGCCTTGAGGTCGAAGGAATTGTCCTTAGAGCTCAGAGACAGGATTGTGTCGAGGCACAGATCTGGGGAAGGGTACCAATGTCTGCATCATTGAAGGTTCCCAAGAACACAGTGGCCTCCATCATTCTTAAATGGAAAAAGTTTGGTCACTGACAGAGCTCTAGAGTTCCTCTGTGGAGATGGTTGTCCTTCTGGAAGGTTCTCCCATCTCAGCAGCACTCAACCAATCAGGCCTGATGAAACCAAGATTGAACTTTTTGGCCTGAATGCCAAGCGTCACGTCTGGAAGAAACCTGGCACCATCCCTACGGTGAAGCATGGTGATGGTAGCATCATGCTGTGGGAATGTTTTTCAGCAGCAGGAACTGGGAGAATAGTCAGGATTGAGGGAAAGATGAACGGAGCAAAGTACAGAGAGATTCTTGATGAAAACGTCCTCCAGAGTGGGCAGGTCCTCAGACTGGGGCGAAAGTTCAACCTTCCAACAGGACAACAACCCTAAGCACACAGCCAAGACAACACAGGAGTGGCTTCGGAACAAGTCTCTGAATGTCCTTGAGTGGCACAGCCAGAGCCCAGACTTGAACCTGATCGAACATCTCTGGAGATACCTGAAAAAAGCTGTGCAGCGACGCTCCCCATTCAATGTGACAGAGCTTGAGAGGTTCTGCAGAGAAGAATGAGAGAAACTACCCAAATACAGGTGTGCCAAGCTTGAAGCGTCTTACCCAGTAAGAATCAAGGCTGTAATTGGTGCTTCAACAAAGTACTGAGTAAAGGGTCTGAATACTTATGTAAATGTGATATTTCACTTTGTTTTATATACATTTGCAAACATTTCTAAAAAACATTATGGGATATTGTATGTAGATTGATGGAGAAAAAACATTTAATCCATTTTAGAAAACGGCTGTAATGTACTTGTTTTTGGAAAAAGGCAAGGGATTTGAATACTTTCCGAAGTCACTGTACTCTCCTGCTGGTGTCTATAGATATACTATCCTATTGGTGTCCATAGATATACTATCCTATTGGTGTCTATAGATATACTATCCTATTGGTGTCTATAGATATACTATCCTATTGGTGTCTATAGATATACTATCCTATTGGTGTCCATATATATACTATCCTATTGGTGTCCATATATATACTATCCTATTGGTGTCCATATATATACTATCCTATTGGTGTCTATAGATATACTATCCTATTGGTGTCTATAGATATACTATCCTATTGGTGTCCATAGATATACTATCCTATTGGTGTCTATAGATATACTATCCTATTGGTGTCTATAGATATACTATCCTATTGGTGTCTATAGATATACTATCCTATTGGTGTCTATAGATATACTATCCTATTGGTGTCCATAGATATACTATCCTATTGGTGTCCATAGATATACTATCCTATTGGTGTCTATAGATATACTATCCTATTGGTGTCTATAGATATACTATCCTATTGGTGTCTATATACTCTACTGCTGTTGTCTATAGATATACTTTACTGCTGGTGTCTATAGATATACTCTACTCTACAGCTGGTGACGTCAGTCAATAGTCTTTAGTTTGGGGACTCCATAGTTAATAACACAATGTTGCAGAAGAGAAACAGAAATGTTGGCCCGATATCAGAGAATGTTGGAAAGGATGAGGTTGGAAATCCAACACTGAGGCAACATCAGCCAAAGGTTATTAACGTTATTCAGGTTCCTTATCTCACTAGATTATTGGTGATCAAGCTTAGCTGAGCATGTAAATTGAGTTTTTCAGTCTGGTTTAGTTCTTTCTCCTCATATTCTATTCTAGTCACTTCTGAAATGAACACACATCATCCATTGTGGATAAAGCTACTGTAACGTTCCTTGGCAAAGTCGCCAGAAGATATGATGAACAGCATATAATCCATTGTGAATGCTAAGGCATTGCTGTAACTGACCATAGCCCTGCTTCCATAGATAAGAATTATCTCACCATCTACAGCTTTGATGTGTTGAATATCTCCATCTAGAGATCAGTGGAGAATCCTTAGAGGAGGAAGGGGAGGACCATCCTCCTCAGTGGATTTCATAAAAATGTAGTTAAAACATTTAAAAAGTTATCCTTTTTAGATAACACTATACTAATTATAACCACATCAACAAATAATTGATTAAAACACTATTTTGCAAAGAAGGTCTACAGTTGCCTCAATAGCACTCTGTATGTAGGGTAGCATGATGGTGTAGCCGGAGGACAGCTATCTTCCGTCCTCTTCTGGGTACATTGACTTCAATACAAAACCTAGGAGGTTCATGGTTCTCACCCCCTTCCATAGACTTACACAGTAATTATGACAACCTTTGGAGGACGTCCTCCAACCTATCAGAGCTCTTGCAGCATGAACTGACATGTTGTCCACCCAATCTAAGGATCAGAGAATGAATCTATAACTGAAAGCATAAGCTACAGCTAGCTAGCACTGCAGTGCATAACATGTGGTGAGTAGTTGACTCAAAGAGGGAGAATGACAATTAGTTGAACAGCACTGAACAAATTAATTTCTTCCAAAATGAAGGAGAAGCGTGTTAGTTCTATTAGCTAGGCTGGCTATGACATTACTTTAGCTAATATGGTGACAACGATGTAGGCTGTGTGTAGCGATTTGGGTTGGAAAGGTTTTTCCACCTGGTCACATACAGCTGATGTGTTGTGCATTGAAATCCACAAGCGAAGGGAAGAGGTGAGAGGAGGAGAGCACGTAGATGCGAGAAGGAATACAACACGGCTGCTATTGAAGTGAACTGTGTTTACGTGTGATCAGGGGTGTATTCATTCTGCTGATTCTGTTGAAAAACATTTCTTAAACGGAAGCAAACAGAACAAAACGGGGATAAACATACCTGAATTTGTCCAATAGAAACTCTTGTTTGCAACTGTTGGACTAATGAATACACCCTAGATCAGCTAAATGCAGGCAAGAGTGCGCAAGGCAGTATTGAATGTCACCTCAAATTTCTCTCTCAACCTGTGTGCACCTACGTTGTAAACTTTCATTCAGGCTAGGTTCAGGCTAGGTTGTATCAACATCTTGATGGGTATAGGGACAATTTGAGTATCATGTAGTAGCCTAAACATATCACTGTTACATTGAACTGGGTGAATGGAATATGAATGACAGCCATCCAATATGCCGTAATGGAAATAAGGCCATGCTCATGAAAAAAAATGGTCCTCCCTCATCTTAAACGGCACCGACCGCCACTGATGGAGATGTATCACTCCCCATTGAGGAAGTCACCCTAGAATGTTTCTCTCCATCACGTTCAAGCTAGCCAACGCTCCCGCTGCTGTTTCCTGAAGTCCACGATCATCTTCTTTGTTTTGTTGACGTTGAATGTGAGGTTATTTTCCTGACACCACACTCCGAGGGCCCTCACCTCCTCCCTGTAGGCCGTCTCGTCGTTGTTGGTAATCAAGCCTACCACTGTGGTGTCGTCTGCAAACTAGCCAACTCTCATATTTGAGGCCTGGAGTATTCTATGGTGTGTGCCATTCAATCTTTTTCCTTTACTAGCTTGTAGGCATGACATTGGTGCTGGCTCTCTGCATTATGTGGATGGTATTGCCTTTGTTGAAAATGGACTACAATCTAAAATCTCTGATGAGCTGCAAATGGAGTATTTAAAGTTGCCACCGGGCATCTTAGTAAGAGAACTTTTAATGTTCACACACTGCGGCATATCTTCTTTGCTCAAGGGCACACACACACACACACGTCCTTGAGAAGTGCTGTTTGCCTGCATAACTTTTTGATAGAAAAAGTTTTTTGATAAAATATGAAATGCAACTGCTGAAAAGTCCCATTCCCCATGTAGTGTACTACTTTTGACCAGGACCCATAGGGATAGAGAATAGGGTGCCATTTGGGATGCAGACCCACCGTATAAACTTTGAAAGTGGGAAAGAGTCTAGGGAGAATGTCTGAGTGTCCATCATCCATAGTCAAAGCACAAGGCCAAAGAGAGGAGGTGAGAGGAGAGGGTTATTGACCCAAAGGTGGCATTCCACTCAAAGGTCATGTTTTCTAGGAGTTTGACACACGATGCGTCACTTCTTATTTCCCCCGGGTCGATTTCTCTCTTAACTCCCTGGTATTGGTGGGTAAAAGTAGCAGCAACTGAATGATCTTCCGGTGGGTTATTTCCAGTAGCTAAGAGTTAGGTAGCAAAGATAACATTCAAGTGTGATATCATCTTCACCATGTCTGCTCTGACTTCCTGCTGGAGTACCAGGACCACATGGTGAATGGGCATCCTTGTTTCAGAACAGTACAGTGTCTCTCTTAAGCAACATTTATGCAAATATCAGCAACTAATTGGCAAAAGCCAATTAGAAGAGATGACCTCACTGAAAGTCACCCTATGACTCTGTCGCTCTGGATAAGAGCGTCTGCTAAATGACTTAAATGTAAATGTAATGAGATGGAGGGAGAGAAAGAGCCTGGGATAGAGAGAACAAGAAAGAGTGAACGTGTGCTTATTTTTCTCAGATTAATAAACAACGATTGTGATAAATCTCTCTGGCCCATCCTGTTTCAGGGACTCACGTGATGCTTAGAAGTGTATGTGTGCACCTCCCAAACTAATCTAACCTCACACACAGTCCATACGCGCACACACACATTCGTTTATGCACGCGCACGCGCGCACACACACACACACACACACACACACACACACACACACACACACACACACACACACACACACACACACACACACACACACACACACACACACACACACACACACTGAGACAAAATAGTTAATTAACCTTTCATTGTCTGGGGAAAAAATCACTGTGCTAATTATATAATGATGTAATCACAAGTAATGCTAATAAAATGATATAACAGTTCTGTCTGTTGAGCAATGACGTTATGACCCCTTGGAACAGTAGGATTAGGCTTTCATTCAAACTCCTATCTTTCCCCAAAGTACAGCTAAGTCATTTTTAATAATTCTTGTATATATCGAGCGCCAAGAGATGAACGCCTGGATAAAAATTATTAATTGGCCCACGGGCTGTATGAAATTGAAAACAAGCAGTTATTTAAATAATGCTGTCATTTTTTCCTTCAGGCCAATGGAGAATTCTGCATGGCCTTCACTCTGATGATGTATTATTCATTACATTCTACTTCATTCACTGGAATACTGACCCGGGGCAGAAACGGAGCTGTCAACGAACGCTTCAAGCCAATGCTTCAATAGATGTACTGAACACAACAATCAATATTCACTATGAAGATTATACCCCCTACTACACACGAGC
The DNA here is from genome assembly GCF_023373465.1 of Oncorhynchus keta. Lineage (NCBI taxonomy): Eukaryota > Metazoa > Chordata > Actinopteri > Salmoniformes > Salmonidae > Oncorhynchus > Oncorhynchus keta. The sequence continues at coordinate 65,339,424 of NC_068430.1, read as the reverse complement.
CTCCGACAGTACATCCAATACCATAGACATCCATTATTACGGACCACTATCATCTCTACCATAGATAGTCAACCTCCATAGACGGACAGTATCAGAGGAAAACCAGTGCTCTCTCCCAAAGGATTCCTACTTGGCGTAAAAACAGTTAACTCCAAGACTCCATTTACTTGTAAGGTATACTGGGTATGTTCAGTGTGTACAGTATGTTGCATATTCTGTTTCATAGTAGAGGCCAGCTACTCTCCTATGAGCATTGGACTGGTACATTAAGGGTTATGTTGGATCACCCACTCACTTCCCAAGGTAAGAACAAGTGTTGTGAACACTGGCCTCAGAAGTGCATGTCTCATCTGGAAAACCAGAGAGCAGAACAGATATCTGATTTCCCCCCCCTCAAACACAACATATCGACAATCTCATCCCCTGCTTCTGGCTCTGGAGGAGTGGAAGATCAAACATCTCTCATATCTCCCTCGCTCTCTTATGGATGGATGGGCAGGGGAGGACGGGAGGGAAATGGAAACTGAGCAGCTGGAGATGAAAGAAACCATTAATCCAGAAAGGAAAAAATATATTTCTGAGTCATGACAAAAGACCGACAACAAAACGACATCGACGCTTTGATCTCTTTTCAAGTTTCCGTTTTTTTATTTATTTTTATTTCCGTCACAAAACCACCGAAAGGTTCTTAAAAATCCTCTGTTCTCGCAGTAGCAGAGCTCAAAACGTTCACTTTATTAAAAAATAATCTTTAATCTGTTTTAGTCCATTTTAGCGCAACAGAGATGATTGCATTGACTACGTTGGCAGCCACGGTTATTTTAGTCGCGCAAAAGAAAGAGTTCATCTTTAAAAGGAGAGAGTCTAGGGAGAGAGTCTGAGTGTCCATCGTCTATTGTCAAAGCACAACGCCAAAGAGAGGGGGTGAGAGGGTTATTGACCCAAAGGTGGAATTCCACTCAAAGGTCACTTTTTTCTAGGAGTTTGACACACGTTGTGTTAACTGTTTTCTTCCCCAGGTCGATTGCTCTCTTAACTCCCTGGTCTTGGAGGGTTAAATTCCAATTATTGATATTGTAGCAGCAAATCAATGATCTTCCGGTCAGTGGTCTCCTCTAGGTATTAGTTAGGTAGCTAGCTAGATGGCGATATAGCCTTTTCCCTATTGTGGATTACTGTGTTTTCCTGTGGCCACATGGTGAACGGATATACTTGTTGCAGTATAGTCCAGCACATCTCTCTTAGGCCAGTGAGGAGCTTTGAGGCAAACCATCCATAGGCTCATATCAGAAACATATTAGTCAATTTAGAAACCAAGGAATGAAGGAGTGACTATGGGACAACAACCCACTCAAGCTCAGTGGGTAACTTGGAACCAAGTCTTCCAGTTGGAGGGGGGGGGAGGGGTCCCTTCAGTTTTAGCCAGCCCTTCTCCTAGCATTATAACCAGGGCCGGTTGAGATTATTGTCCATAGTTTATAGTCTACAATTCATAGGCTATAACTAGAGTGCCTGGAGTTTTTCCTAGCCACATTGCCGGGTCAGGCGTTCATTGGAAAAACTCCTGGCCCCTCCTCATAAGCAGTCTCGGCAGAGGGCAACCTGGCCGCGGCGGTAGTCCCGGCAGGGGCAGAGGCGGTGGTACTTGGGGCTGTGGCCGGCACAGCTGTAGAGGAGGGGGTCCTTCTGGAGGCTGCACTCCCGGCGTAGGATGGAGAAGGCCGGGAACACGTGGTTGACCTCCGCCTCCACCACCTCACACTGCACCTCTAACCTGGTGGGGGGAGGGGTGGTGGAATGTTTGATGGAGGGAGGGGGATGGGGTGATGCAGAGAGGGTGTTTGATGAGTGATGCAGAGAGAAAGAGAGAGTCCAAGAGGGGAGGGGGAGGACAAAAGGGGGGAAGAGATGGGAGGGGAAACCGAGGGAGAGAGAGAAACAGAGACAAAAAGAGAGACACAGACAGAGACAGAAACAGAGAGGGACACAGAGAGAGACACACATGAAGTAAAAAGGAACCGAAGATAAAGACAGGAATATGTCGAGCAGGATGGGTGATGAAGAGAAAGACAGGAATATGTCGAGCAGGATGGGTGATGAAGAGAAAGACAAGGAGAAAGGGAAAGATAAAAGAAGAGGAAGAGTTGGCGTTGCTATGACACTCTTATCGTCTTCCGCTGTCACTACAGATCTCTAGATGGGGCCGACAAGACACCTGACATCACTGAGAAGACTTTGAACCTGACATCCTTGCTGTAGCTGGTTGAGTATTACGCCCACAGACAGCCCTTAGTGAACGAAACACCAGTTTGGTACCATTGAGTGGTAGGTCGGTCACAGAGGTCAGAGAGCAGTGTGCATGTTTGTATGGTTGTTAGTGACGTGTAGTGATTCTGCATATGTGTGTGTGGCTGTTAGAAACGTATGTCCAGATGTGTGTGTGTGTGTGTGTGTGTGGCTGTTAGAAACGTATGTCCAGATGTGTGTGTGTGTGTGGCTGTTAGAAACGTATGTCCAGATGTGTGTGTGTGTGTGTGGCTGTTAGAAACGTATGTCCAGATGTGTGTGTGTGTGTGTGGCTGTTAGAAACGTATGTCCAGATGTGTGTGTGTGTGTGGCTGTTAGAAACGTATGTCCAGATGTGTGTGTGTGTGTGTGTGTGTGGCTGTTAGAAACGTATGTCCAGATGTGTGTGTGTGTGTGTGGCTGTTAGAAACGTATGTCCAGATGTGTGTGTGTGTGTGTGGCTGTTAGAAACGTATGTCCAGATGTGTGTGTGTGTGTGTGTGTGGCTGTTAGAAACGTATGTCCAGATGTTTGTGTGTGTGTGTGGCTGTTAGAAACGTATGTCCAGATGTGTGTGTGGCTGTTAGAAACGTATGTCCAGATGTGTGTGTGTGTGTGGCTGTTAGAAACGTATGTCCAAATGTGTGTGTGTGTGTGGCTGTTAGAAACGTATGTCCAAATGTGTGTGTGTGTGTGTGTGTGTGTGTGTGTGTGGCTGTTAGAAACGTATGTCCAAATGTGTGTGTGGCTGTTAGAAACGTATGTCCAGATGTGTGTGTGTGTGTGTGTGGCTGTTAGAAACGTATGTCCAGATGTGTGTGTGTGTGTGTGGCTGTTAGAAACGTATGTCCAGATGTGTGTGTGTGTGTGTGTGCTGTTAGAAACGTATGTCCAGATGTGTATGTGTGTGTGGCTGTTAGAAACATATGTCCAGATGTGTTTAGGTGTGTGTGGCTGTTAGAAACGTATGTCCAGATGTGTGTGTGTGTGTGTGTGGCTGTTAGAAACGTATGTCCAGATGTGTATGTGTGTGTGGCTGTTAGAAACATATGTCCAGATGTGTATGTGTGTGTGGCTGTTAGAAACGTATGTCCAGATGTGTGTGTGTGTGTGGCTGTTAGAAACGTATGTCCAGGTGTGTGTGTGTGTGTGTGTGTGTGTGTGTGTGTGTGTGTGTGTGTGTGTGTGTGTGTGTGTGTGTGTGTGTGTGTGTGTGTGGCTGTTAGAAACGTATGTCCAGATGTGTGTGTGTGTGTGTGTGTGGCTGTTAGAAACGTTTGTCCAAATGTGTGTGTTCGCGAATATGGCTTAACGTGAAAACAGGTGTGCCAAGGTGCCACTCACCCGCGCAGGGCCTCCTTGTTGTTGACGAAGCGGAACAGCGCGGGCTCACACACCAGGTTGGCCCGCTGGCACGCCTCCACACACGACTGGCCCTCCTGGGACGCCAGCAGCCTCAGAGAGCTGAGAGGGGGCCAGGCAGAGGGGGCGCTGGCGTCGGGGGCCCAGGTTAGGGCACTGGAGTTGGGCAGCAGGACAAATTGAGGCCCAGGGCTACCGAGACTACTAATCCCCAGCTTGGAGGAGGAGTTGGCCGGAGGGAAAGGGGCCTCGGGGGCACAGAAGTCCTGGAGGGAGAGGAGAGAGAGAAAGGGGAGGGGGATGTTGAATAACACAACACATAGGTAGTCTCTTGTGCTATCACGCACGGGAGATTTGTTTCTGGGTGCCGAGATTCCATTATACAGAATGTGGTATTTTTGAAGACGGTGCAAACGCACGCACAGACGCCAAGTTAGCTACGCACATCCACATGCACGAATTGTCACTCCCACACTATACAAACACGACAGTCAACAGAAATCAAAGCCTGCTGACACTTTAGCTGTGAATAAAAGCTACATTTCCTAACACTTCAGGGCATCGTGTGACAGAAATACAAATAAACAGCCGTTTCTCTAACCTCCTCTATACTGCACATCCCTCTAAATAATCTCCCATCAACCCTTCACCTATTCCCTGACAAAACTCATCTGGGTCCAACAACACCAGAGAGAACTCGTTTTAAAGAAAAGAAAAGAAAAGAAAAGAAAAAAAAAAGAACCAATTTGACATATCAGCCGACCAAGTCAGCAGTTCAAATAGCAGTTCAAATAGCAGTTCAAATAGCAGTTCAAATAGCAGTTCAAATAGCAGTTCAAATAGCAGTTCAAATAGCAGTTCAAATAGCAGTTCAAATAGCAGTTCAAATAGCAGTTCAAATAGCAGTTCAAATAGCAGTTCAAATAGCAGTTCAAATAGCAGTTCAAATAGCAGTTCAAATAGCAGTTCAAATAGCAGTTCAAATAGCAGTTCAAATAGCAGTTCAAATAGCAGTTCCGATAGCAGTTCAAATAGCAGTTCCGATAGCAGTTCCGATAGCATTTCCGATAGCATTTCCCAGACACATTAAACAGATTAGAGCAGAAATATCAGAAGTCTGATAGTGACAGTTCAGTCTCGGTCTGTGTCGGCCCTGCCACCAAACAGGAGATGGAGGTAGCAGTGGCTTCTAAGGAGACGTGTGGAGATGAGTCAGCGAAAGAGAACGACCCGGCTCGATGTATTTTACTGGTTTGTAACCTACTGACACCGTTCCCCTTTAGAGTGGAATAACGCAGCCGAAGAGTAAACCCACACAGGAACTTTATTTAAACACACTGAGGAAGACCAACACAGGGATGGTTCCGTAATGGACAGAAACAGAGAGGTTATAACTATACTATACAGTAGATAAATACACGGGGCTGAATAGATATTTTCAGAGTATGATAGAATGGGATATGGAACTGTATCTAACAATAACCCAATAAACATGTATTACATAGTAACACTAGATTAATGACTAGCATGGCGATAGCAAAGTGGTCCCATTTGGCTCAGTTGGTAGAGCATGATGCTTGCAACGCCAGGGCCGAGGGTTTGATTCCCACGGGGGACAAGTACGATAATGTGTGCACTCACTACTGTAAGTTGCTCTAGATAACAGCGTCTGCTAAATGACGTAAGTAAAAATAAAGTCAAGTTCTGTATATTATATAAATAGTAGGCTATTGCACAGCAACACACAAGAGCCCCCGTGCACATTATGGTTTTTCCCTAGCACTTCACAGCTGATTCGAATAACCAACGCATCATCAAGCTTTGATTTTCAGCTGTGTGGTGCAAGGGTGAAACCAAAACTTTAAACCGGGGGTGCAGGACTGGGTTTGGGAAACCCTGGTCTAGTCCATAGTCAGACACCGTGTTCACTAGTGACCTCTCCTGGTTGATTACAGACAGAGAGAGGTGAGTTAGTGTGTGTGGTAGGAAGGTAGCATGGGAGGAAGACATTATGAGAATGTTTTGGAACAAACAGACACGGTTGAGTGCCAGCATGTACAGTTGAAGTCAGAAGTTTACATATACCTTAGCCAAATACATTTAAACTCAGTTAACAATTCCTGACATTTAATTCTAGTAAAAAAAATCCCTGTCAGTTAGGATCACCACTTTATTTTAAGAATGTGAAATGTCAGAATAATAGTAGAGTGATTTATTTCAGCTTTTATTTCTTTCACATTCCCAGTGGGTCAGAAGTTTACATACACTCAGTTAGTATTTGGTAGTACTGCCTTTAAAATTGTAGGCCTCCTTGCTCACACACACTTTTTCAGGTAGCCTTCCACAAGCTTCCCACAATAAGTTGGGTGAATTCTGTCCCATTCACCTGACAGAACTGGTGTAACGGATTCAGGTTTGTAGGCCTCCTTGCTCGCACACGCTTTTTCAGTTCTGCCCACACACTTTCTATAGGATTGAGGTCAGGGCTTTGTGATGGCCACTCCAATACCTTGACTTTGTTGTCCTTAAGCCATTTTGCCACAACTTTGGTAGTATGTTTGGGGTCATTGTCCATTTGGAAGACCCATTTGCGACCAAGCTTTAACTTCCCGACTGATGTCTTGAGATGTTGCTTCAATATATCCACATCATTTTCCTTCTCATGATGCCATCTATTTTGTAAAGTGCACCAGTCTCTCCTGCAGCAAAGCACCCCCACAATATTTTTTTTGTTTTACTTTTATTTAACTAGACAAGTCAGTTGAGAACAAATTCTTATTTTCAATGACGGCCTAGGAACAGTGGGGGCAGACCGACAGATTTTTACCTTGTCAGCTCGGGGATTCGATCTAGCAACCTTTCGGTTACAAGGCCAATGCTCTAACGACTACGTGACCTGCCGCCCCTATATGATGCTGCCACCCGCGTGCTTCACGGTTGGGATGGTGTTCTTCGGCTTGCAAGCCTCCCCCTTTTTCCTCCAAACATAACAATGGTCATTATGGCCAAACTGTTATATTTTGGTTTCATCAGACCAGAGGACTGAAAAAAGTATAATCTTTGTCCCCATGTGCAGTTGCAACATATAGTCTGATGGCTGCGTGGTCCCATGGTGTTTACACTTGCGTACTATTGTTTGTACAGATGAACGTGGTAGCTTCAGGCATTTGGAAATTGCTCCCAAGGATGAACCAGACTTGTGGAGGTCTACAATTTTTTCTGAGGTCTTGGCTGATTTCTTTGATTTTCCCATGATGTCAAGCAAAGAGGCACTGAGTTTGAAGGTAGGCCTTGAAATACATCCACAGGTACACCTCCAATTTAGAAGCTTCTAAAGCTATGACATAATTTTCTGGAATTTTCCAAGCTGTTTAAAGGCACAGTCAACTTTGTGTATGTAAACTTCTGACCCACTGGAATTGTCATACAGTGAATTATAATTGAAATAATCTGTCTGTAAACAATTGTTGAAAAATTACTTGTGTTATGCACAAAGTAGATGTCTTAACCAACTTGCCAAAACTATATTTTGTTAAGAAGAAATGTGTGGAGTGGTTGAAAAATGAGTTTTATTGACTCCAACCTAAGTGTATGTAAACTTCCGACTTCAACTGTATGTATGCGTGTGTGTGTGTGTGTGTGTGTGTGTGTGTGTGTGTGTGTGTGTGTGTGTGTGTGTGTGTGTGTGTGTGTGTGTGTGTGTGTGTGTGTGTGTGTGTGTGTGTGTGTGTGTGTGTGTGCGTGTGCGTGTGCGTGTGTGTGTGTGCACGGTGAACCTACCTGATGCTGTATGTAGGCGTGTACCCTCTCCAGCATTCCCTCGCAGGTGTACTCATACGGTAGGTATGGCTCGACCTGCAAAGACACACACACCCACACACATATTCCCACAGATCAGAACATTTCCACAGAATGCATTGCTAGGCAATCAACACCACTAAATTACCATATTTTCCTAATTTCAATATTGTTTTACCTATCGTTCATCCTAATTGCAATAAGTAGCCAATTCTACCCATTAATCACAACAAGTAAATGTGGGTAGCGTCACAAATGGAACTTAGTGCACTGCTTTTGACCAGGGCCCATAGGGCTTTGGTTAAAAGTAGTGCACTAATCTTTGAGAATAGTGCATCATTTGGGATGTAACTGTGGCCATTTTGAAGTGGGTGTGGCTTAATTGCAGTGGGTGACTTGTGTGTTAGTAATTGTGACTGTGTCCCAAATGGCAGCCTATTCCCTACATAGTGCACTGCTTTTGACCAGAGCCCTATGTGTCCTTCTGGAGGCATGTAGGGAATAGGATGTCATTTGGGACACACTCAGGCTTTGTTTTCATTTGCATAGCTATTCAATATGCAGCAAAAGGCTCACCTTTGATTTGTCTGATTAGAGAATAGCTATATTGCTGTGATTCAACAAAATACTCATTATTTCTCTCCAGCTGAGGCAAAACACACCCACATACCAACTTGAAACTGTAAAGGAAACTAAATTAAATAAACTAACTGGAAATATACTTCCTGATCTAAATACGGAAATAGATGGTCTTAGATTATTGTCCCCTGTCGTAATTGTAACAATGTGGATCCGACGGGTCAGCTGGTTGAAGTTTTTTTGCTTGTAATACCAGGATAGTGTGTTTTCTTTTTAGCATGTTCGACTGAATACAGCATGACTTCACCGGAGGTCCCTTTGGAACCAAGTGTCTCTGATAACATGTTGTGCACAACGACGCAATGTAACATTTCAAGGAAATCCATTGTTGATTCAGCAGAAATAGTTCTGTTCAACTCTTCCATTAGGAATGCGTGGAGCCTGAAAGTACAGACCACATACTAGTAAGGTATTCCCTCCCGTTTTAACAGTTGATCACATATCTGTTCCAAATCCCACCTGTAAACGATACATCGATCAGTAAATCATTTCCTTTATACAAAATGTTTAACTGCATGTGAAATCTGACTTTTCCAATTTCAAATAAAGAAAATAAACTATGTAGAGAGGATTTATATGTAGGGTTGTATGGATGTAGGGACAAAAAGTTACACATCTCAAATCTGATCAAAACATAACACTTTATGAATCATGTATGTAAACTAGCACAGAAATATGCCTCACAACATTTGCTTTGGTCTAAGCAGAGAGAGGCACAGTCTCGCCCTCCCTCCCTCCCTCCCTCCCTCCCTCCCTCCCTCCCTCCCTCCCTCCCTCCCTCCCTCCCTCCCTCCCTCCCTCCCTCCCTCCCTCCCTCCCTCCCTCCCTCCCTCACTGCCTCCCTCCCTCCCTCCCTCCCTCACTGCCTCCCATTTATTAAAGAGGGATAAATATGAAAACAACAGGTCAGTGGGATGGACAGAATGAGAAAGGGGGAACAGAGAGAGAGCGAGACATAGGAAGAGAAATGGGAAAGGGGGAACAGAGAGAGAGCGAGACATAGGAAGAGAAATGGGAAAGGGGGAACAGAGAGAGAGCGAGACATAGGAAGAGAAATGGGAAAGGGGGAACAGAGAGAGAGCGAGACATAGGAAGAGAAATGGGAAAGGGGGAACAGAGAGAGAGCGAGACATAGGAAGAGAAATGGGAAAGGGGGAACAGAGAGAGAGCGAGACATAGGAAGAGAAATGAGAAAGGGGGAACAGAGAGAGAGCGAGACATAGGAAGAGAAATGGGAAAGGGGGAACAGAGAGAGAGCGAGACATAGGAAGAGAAATGGGGAACAGAGAGAGAGCGAGACATAGGAAGAGAAATGGGAAAGGGGGAACAGAGAGAGAGCGAGACATAGGAAGAGAAATGGGAAAGGGGGAACAGAGAGAGAGCGAGACATAGGAAGAGAAATGGGAAAAGGGGAACAGAGAGAGAGCGAGACATAGGAAGAGAAATGGGAAAGGGGGAACAGAGAGAGAGCGAGACATAGGAAGAGAAATGGGAAAGGGGGAACAGAGAGAGAGGGAGACATAGGAAGAGAAATGGGAAAGGGGGAACAGAGAGAGAGCGAGACATAGGAAGAGAAATGGGAAAGGGGGAACAGAGAGAGAGCGAGACATAGGAAGAGAAATGGGAAAGGGGGAACAGAGAGAGAGCGAGACATAGGAAGAGAAATGAGAAAGGGGGAACAGAGAGAGAGTGAGACATAGGAAGAGAAATGGGAAAGGGGGAACAGAGAGAGAGCGAGACATAGGAAGAGAAATGAGAAAGGGGGAACAGAGAGAGAGCGAGACATAGGAAGAGAAATGGGAAAGGGGGAACAGAGAGAGAGCGAGACATAGGAAGAGAAATGGGAAAGGAGGAACAGAGAGAGAGCGAGACATAGGAAGAGAAATGGGAAAGGGGGAACAGAGAGAGAGCGAGACATAGGAAGAGAAATGGGAAAGGGGGAACAGAGAGAGAGGGAGACATAGGAAGAGAAATGGGAAAGGGGGAACAGAGAGAGAGCGAGACATAGGAAGAGAAATGAGAAAGGGGGAACAGAGAGAGAGCGAGACATAGGAAGAGAAATGGGAAAGGGGGAACAGAGAGAGAGCGAGACATAGGAAGAGAAATGGGAAAGGGGGAACAGAGAGAGAGCGAGACATAGGAAGAGAAATGGGAAAGGGGGAACAGAGAGAGAGCGAGACATAGGAAGAGAAATGGGAAAGGGGGAACAGAGAGAGAGCGAGACATAGGAAGAGAAATGGGAAAGGGGGAACAGAGAGAGAGCGAGACATAGGAAGAGAAATGAGAAAGGGGGAACAGAGAGAGAGCGAGACATAGGAAGAGAAATGGGAAAGGGGGAACAGAGAGAGAGCGAGACATAGGAAGTGAAATGGGAAAGGGGGAACAGAGAGAGAGCGAGACATATGAAGAGAAATGGGAAAGGGGGAACAGAGACAGAGCGAGACATAGGAAGAGAAATGGGAAAGGGGGAACAGAGAGAGAGCGAGACATAGGAAGAGAAATGGGAAAGGGGGAACAGAGAGAGAGCGAGACATAGGAAGAGAAATGGGAAAGGGGGAACAGAGAGAGAGCGAGACATAGGAAGAGAAATGGGAAAGGGGGAACAGAGAGAGAGCGAGACATCGGAAGAGAAATGGGAAAGGGGGAACAGAGAGAGAGCGAGACATAGGAAGAGAAATGGGAAAGGGGAACAGAGAGAGAGCGAGACATAGGAAGAGAAATGGGAAAGGGGGAACAGAGAGAGAGCGAGACATAGGAAGAGAAATGGGAAAGGGGGAACAGAGAGAGAGCGAGACATAGGAAGAGAAATGGGAAAGGAGGAACAGAGAGAGAGCGAGACATAGGAAGAGAAATGGGAAAGGGGGAACAGAGAGAGAGCGAGACATAGGAAGAGAAATGGGAAAGGGGGAACAGAGAGAGAGCGAGACATAGGAAGAGAAATGGGAAAGGGGGAACAGAGAGAGAGCGAGACATAGGAAGAGAAATGAGAAAGGGGGAACAGAGAGAGAGTGAGACATAGGAAGAGAAATGGGAAAGGGGGAACAGAGAGAGAGCGAGACATAGGAAGAGAAATGAGAAAGGGGGAACAGAGAGAGAGCGAGACATAGGAAGAGAAATGGGAAAGGGGGAACAGAGAGAGAGCGAGACATAGGAAGAGAAATGGGAAAGGAGGAACAGAGAGAGAGCGAGACATAGGAAGAGAAATGGGAAAGGGGGAACAGAGAGAGAGCGAGACATAGGAAGAGAAATGGGAAAGGGGGAACAGAGAGAGAGGGAGACATAGGAAGAGAAATGGGAAAGGGGGAACAGAGAGAGAGCGAGACATAGGAAGAGAAATGAGAAAGGGGAACAGAGAGAGAGCGAGACATAGGAAGAGAAATGGGAAAGGGGGAACAGAGAGAGAGCGAGACATAGGAAGAGAAATGGGAAAGGGGGAACAGAGAGAGAGCGAGACATAGGAAGAGAAATGGGAAAGGGGGAACAGAGAGAGAGCGAGACATAGGAAGAGAAATGGGAAAGGGGGAACAGAGAGAGAGCGAGACATAGGAAGAGAAATGGGAAAGGGGGAACAGAGAGAGAGCGAGACATAGGAAGAGAAATGGGAAAGGGGGAACAGAGAGAGAGCGAGACATAGGAAGAGAAATGGGAAAGGGGGAACAGAGAGAGAGCGAGACATAGGAAGAGAAATGGGAAAGGGGGAACAGAGAGAGAGCGAGAGAGGGAGCGTGAAAGAAAGGGAGAGAGACAGAGAGAGACAGAGAAAGAGAAATGGGAAAGGGATTTATGTGAACATGAAGAGGTGTCAGCCAGTGGAGATTGCTTTGGTCTGCACGGCTGAGCATGTGGAGCCGCCCTGGACAGAGAGCCAGCCCACAAACAGGGGGAGTGTGCAGTCTCCAGTGAGGGGTGAAGTGACCCATCAGCCATCTATCACTGGAGTGACAGACAGACAGATATCTCTCAGTAGAGTGGCAGACAGACAGACATCTCTCAGTAGAGTGGCAGACAGACAGACAGGGCAGCCATCATTCAGTGGAGTGACAGACAGGGCAGACAGAGAGTAAGCCCCGGTGCACTGAGCTATGGCATGTCTGACAAGCAGGAGAGTGGATAGGGGAGAACACACACACACACACACACACACACACACACACACACACACACACACACACACACACACACACACACACACACACACACACACACACACACACACACACACACACACATGAACAACACGGCTTTATAGAGGCATCTCAATCGGCCTGTTTGACCTCTTGCTCAAATTCTCTCAACCTCTCACACTCCCTGGAGCCTCACGCCGACTGCAGGTTCCCAGTAAGCCACCTTTACAGGCTAATTACTCCTTGGCTGTGGACACACTGCTTCCTAATGCTAGCGTAGCATACACCCCTGTCCTAGGTTCAAACACTGCAGCTAGCGCGTCTCCACGTGGAGCTTTCCGAGGTGTATTTGCTGGGTGGCGCGAGCTGAAACGTCATTCAAACAAAAAAAAGCAGCGTCACCCGTTCAGCAGCGTCACCCGTTCAGCAGCGTCACCCGTTCAGCAGCGTCACCCGTTCAGCAGCGTCACCCGTTCAGCAGCGTCACCCGTTCAGCAGCGTCACCCGTTCAGCAGCGTCACCCGTTCAGTACCAGCGCTGCTACATGTTATATGGTTGTACAATCCTTCCCAGGTACAACATAGTGTGTTTGGTCACTGCCAAAGAAACCAATGAGTCAATAAATAATTCATGAAATAACTGTACCTTGGTACTCATGATCTCTCTGATGGCGGCGTCAAACTCCTGGGAGTTGTTGTAGTCTACTGTCATGACGTGGGGCCGCCCGATGTACTGCTCCGCATACGGGTGCTGGGATGACACCTGAGAGGGGCGGAGTATAGAATTAGTAGAACATTCCCGTTTAAAGCAATATTCTGTGAGGTATAAGTGGCACATTTGGTGTACAATCGGCAATGTTGGCAGTTTGCTGAATTGCATTGGTTAATTTTAAGTTGAAGAGTGGTACTAGATACTGTGTTGACCAATGGGAGCTCACCTCTCTAGACGTGGGCTTGCCTCTGAAGAACTCGTGATTGAGCGAGCTGTGTGGTGGGTGGAACTTGGGCTGCAGATAGATGCACCCATTGGCTATGGCCTCCAGAGGGGCGGGCCCTTCGTAGGGGAAACCAAACCCGATGAAGAGCTGGTGGGGGAGATGAAGATGGTACTAGTTAGGATAACCACCAGTTATTTTATTAATGCTTGTAAATTGAAAATTCCAGATATATCAGGAACTGGAAGTTGATGCTGTTGTAGTTAGTGCTGGTGCAACAGTGTGTGTGTGTGTGTGTGTGTGTGTGTGTGTGTGTGTGTGTGTGTGTGTGTGTGTGTGTGTGTGTGTGTGTGTGTGTGTGTGTGTGTGTGTGTGTGTGTGTGTGTGTGTGTGTGTGTGTGTGTGTGTGTGTGTGCATGGTGCCTGAATCTGTTTGCGCACGTACATATGTAGGATCTTAATTTGAGCCAGTTTGCTACAGCAGGAAAATAATCCTGCAGCAACAGAAAATATGAATTATTATGTGGATTATAATAATTGGACATTGTTTGTAGGGGTTGATAAATGTTCCGTAACTGAAAATCAAGTCTGAATTTCAAAGTGGAAATTAGAAGATTTTTTAAACCTCAAATACCCTTACTTACAGGAAATCCGGCATTGAAGGAAAGTTATCCTGCAACAGGGTGACCAAATTAAGATCCTACATCTGTAGTGGGTTACCTCTTGTGTATGTTGTGTATCATCTAGTGTGTGTGTGATCCAGTACCTTGGCCTTGCGGAGCAGCGTCTGCAGCTCGTGCTGGGGCAGCAGGCCGTGGTTCTTGACGTAGGCAGGCACCTCGGGGGGGCGCTGGGTCTCGTAGTACACCGTCCCGTGGACCTCCATGTACCTGTGGAGGATCTGGAGGAAACCCTCCTTACCCTGCTGATAGACAAGGAGGAGGGAAGAGAGAGAGAGAGAGAGAGAGAATGTAAGAAAGTGAATGGAGAGTTGGTGAGCGAGGAGAGGAAGTGGGACAGTGGAGAATGTCATCAGTGTGGGTTGAGTTTGAGGGAGAAAGTGGATGAGCAAGGAGGTAGAGAGAGATGGAGAGGAAAGGAGGGAGGGAGCGATGGAGAGGGAAGGAGGTAGAGAGAGATGGAGAGGAAAGGAGGGAGGGAGCGATGGAGAGGGAAGGAGGGAGGGAGCGATGGAGAGGGAAGGAGGGACAGAGAGAATCACTTGATTAGAGGTGATGTGTTAATGGCTGTGTGTGTGGTTGTTTATGAGTGTACATATAAGAGGCAATGAGTGTGTGTGTTAGTGTGTGTACATTTGATAATGCACTATGAGTGTTTATGTGTGTGTGTGCATGAGTGGTTGTGAATTCCCTGAGTGAGTGTGTGTGTGTGCTGTGTGAACGCCAGTATCTTCACACAGAGAGAGGCAGAGCCATTGCCTGTTAGTGAGTGCAGGGCATTTAATGTGACAGACCCCTTTAGAAAGCCCAAAGAGACACACAGTGCCGCACTGCCGTGGGCCGTCAATATGAATGAGGTGAGGTGCTAGGGATCTGGATTGGTTTCCTGCACACGTGCGCACACACACACACCCTTTCTCTCAATCCCTCGCTATCTCATCGCACACATTTGGCCTCTAGCGTCAGAGAGCGAGGCGTCCATGTAAGTACGCAGGGAAAGATACTGGCAGACTGCCAGTGCCAGTCCAGGCACCCAGAGGGCAGCAGCAGCAGAGCACAGCATTCGCCAGCCTGTGCCAGCCGGTTCTCCTTACTGGCTGCTATGACATCCCTCTCTCTGATCTATTGATGGAGCTCTCGCACGTCTACCTATCTGATTGGTTAATTCAGGGGTTTTATTTGGATGCCCATTAGCTTTTGCCGAAGCATCAGCTACTCTTCCTGGGGTCCACAAAAACACAAAACCTGACAAGTAACAAAACACTGATACACTGACAGACAAGGACAGTCACACACATTTCATATACAACAATATACAAACAGTAATACAAAATAAATAATAATAATAGTATGAATGTGTGTGTTAGAGTGTGTCCTCACGGTCCCGTCGTTACATATAATATAATCATATATGCCATTTAGCAGACGCTTTTATCCAAAGCGACTTACAGTCATGTGTGCATACATTCTACGTATGGGTGGTCCCGGGGATCGAACCCACTACCCTGGCGTTACAAGCGCCATGCTCTACCAACTGAGCTACAGAAGGACCATCATGCAGTAATGGGGTAATGGAGTTAAGACTGTAAAACAGCAAGCCTGCCCATACATTGAAATGAATAGATTGTGCCTGTACATGGAAATGAATTGATTATGCCCATACATTGAAATGAATAGATTGTGCCCATACATTGAA
This sequence comes from Oncorhynchus keta, assembly GCF_023373465.1. Taxonomy (NCBI): domain Eukaryota; kingdom Metazoa; phylum Chordata; class Actinopteri; order Salmoniformes; family Salmonidae; genus Oncorhynchus; species Oncorhynchus keta. Next base: position 65,323,905 of record NC_068430.1, on the reverse strand, counting down.
ATGAATAGATTGTGCCCATACATTGAAATGAATAGATTGTGCCCATACATTGAAATGAATAGAATGTGCCCATACATTGAAATGAATAGATTGTGCCCACACATTGAAATGAATAGATTGTGCCCACACATTGAAATGAATAGATTGTGCCCATACATTGAAATGAATAGATTGTGCCCATACATTGAAATGAATAGATTGTGCCCATACATTGAAATTAATAGATTGTGCCCATACATTGAAATTAATAGATTGTGCCCACACATTGAAATTAATAGATTGTGCCCATACATTGAAATTAATAGATTGTGCCCATACATTGAAATTAATAGATTATCCCCATACATTGAAATTAATAGATTGTGCCCATACATTGAAATTAATAGATTGTGCCCATACATTGAAATTAATAGATTATGCCCATACATTGAAATTAATAGATTATGCCCATACATTGAAATTAATAGGTTATAAATAGGGAGTGCACATACAGTGGGGAGAACAAGTATTTGATACACTGCTGATTTTGCAGGTCTCCCTACTTACAAAGCATGTAGAGGTCTGTAATTTTTATCATACAGTGCCTTGCGAAAGTATTCGGCCCCCTTGAACTTTGTGACCTTTTGCCACATTTCAGGCTTCAAACATAAAGATATAAAACTGTATTTTTTTGTGAAGAATCAACAACAAGTGGGACACAATCATGAAGTGGAACGACATTTATTGGATATTTCAAACTTTTTTAACAAATCAAAAACTGAAGAATTGGGCGTGCAAAATTATTCAGCCCCCCTTAAGTTAATACTCTGTAGCGCCACCTTTTGCTGCAATTACAGCTGTAAGTCGCTTGGGGTATGTCTCTATCAGTTTTGCACATCGAGAGACTGAACTTTTTCCCCATTCCTCCTTGCAAAACAGCTCGAGCTCAGTGAGGTTGGATGGAGAGCATTTGTGAACTGCAGTTTTCAGTTCTTTCCACAGATTCTCGATTGGATTCAGGTCTGGACTTTGACTTGGCCATTCTAACACCTGGATATGTTTATTTTTGAACCATTCCATTGTAGATTTTGCTTTATGTTTTGGATCATTGTCTTGTTGGAAGACAAATCTCCGTCCCAGTCTCAGGTCTTTTGCAGACTCCATCAGGTTTTCTTCCAGAATGGTCCTGTATTTGGCTCCATCCATCTTCCCATCAATTTTAACCATCTTCCCTGTCCCTGCTGAAGAAAAGCAGGCCCAAACCATGATGCTGCCACCACCATGTTTGACAGTGGGGATGGTGTGTTCAGGGTGATGAGCTGTGTTGCTTTTACGCCAAACATAACGTTTTGTATTGTTGCCAAAAAGTTCAATTTTGGTTTCATCTGACCAGAGCACCTTCTTCCACATGTTTGGTGTGTCTCCCATGTGGCTTGTGGCAAACTTTAAACAACACTTTTATGGATATCTTTAAGAAATGGCTTTCTTCTTGCCACTCTTCCATAAAGGCCAGATTTGTGCAATATATGACTGATTGTTGTCCTATGGACAGAGTCTCCCACCTCAGCTGTAGATCTCTGCAGTTCATCCAGAGTGATCATGGGCCTCTTGGCTGCATCTCTGATCAGTCTTCTCCTTGTATGAGCTGAAAGTTTAGAGGGACGGCCAGGTCTTGGTAGATTTGCAGTGGTCTGATACTCCTTCCATTTCAATATTATCGCTTGCACAGTGCTCCTTGGGATGTTTAAAGCTTGGGAAATCTTTTTGTATCCAAATCCGGCATTAAACTTCTTCACAACAGTATCTCGGACCTGCCTGGTGTGTTCCTTGTTCTTCATGATGCTCTCTGCGCTTTTAACGGACCTCTGAGACTATCACAGTGCAGGTGCATTTATACGGAGACTTGATTACACACAGGTGGATTGTATTTATCATCATTAGTCATTTAGGTCAACATTGGATCATTCAGAGATCCTCACTGAACTTCTGGAGAGAGTTTGCTGCACTGAAAGTAGAGGGGCTGAATAATTTTGCACGCCCAATTTTTCAGTTTTTGATTTGTTAAAAAAGTTTGAACTATCCATTAAATGTCGTTTCACTTCATGATTGTGTCCCACTTGTTGTTGATTCTTCACAAAAAAATACAGTTTTATATCTTTATGTTTGAAGCCTGAAATGTGGCAAAAGGTCGCAAAGTTCAAGGGGGCCGAATACTTTCGCAAGGCACTGTAGGTACACTTCAACTGTGAGAGACGGAATCTAAAACAAAAATCCAGAAAATCACATTGTATGATTTTTAAGTAATTAATTTGCATTGAAGTGTACCTATGATAAAAATGACAGACCTCTACATGCTTTGTAAGTAGGAAAACCTGCAAAATCGGCAGTGTATCAAATACTTGTTCTCCCCACTGCATCTATTGTGGCATACATACAAGCAAACCACATCTACGCACAATAACAGATGTGCTTTCTGTCTAATTCTATACAGCGCATTCATGTGCCCAAGACACATCTTTCATCTGAGAGGCATACCCTTTCAACCCAATAGTGCATCTTATGTGGATGCTGACAGGAAAAGGGGATGCATTTTGAAGTGGGAGATGTGTGAGAGTGTGTGTGAGCGCACTTGTGTGCGTGTGTGTGTGTGTGTGTGTGTGTGTGTGTGTGTGTGTGTGTCCACGCGCTTCGCCTGTGTGTGTTTATGCATGGGCACCCTTTCATAGCTAGCCTACACTTCTGAAAAACAAAACACCCCCCACCCCCTCAATGTGAATCAACCACAGCCCAGGTCTCCTTATTGACTTCCTGCTTCCTGGATGTTAAGAAGCTTACTGTATCCCTGTTCTATTGTGTTCTCGCCCTGTAGGCTGTACTGTAATTGGTTGACTCCTGCGATCGATGGTTTCCTCTGAGGATGTTCCCAGCCAATTAGGAGATTAGCCAACGCTCTGAGTGCACCAGACACTATGAATTAGAGCCAACGAAACATGAGAGAGAACCACACACACAGAGACGCACACCCATGGATAAAACCAAGGCTTAGCCCAGGCTAGCTAATCCTTGACATGGCCTGACTGGGCCAGATCCGGACCACATTAGCAATGCTAATTATCTAACCTGGACTCTATTCTCAGGAATCAGTTCATATAGAGCAAGGTTGGGTTACGAGAGCGTGAAAAACGGTCAGGACTCAGAATATAAATGGTTGATTTATACAATAGAAGTCACCCTGAACTTTGTGTGGTGGGTTTAAGTTTGTTTGACTGGGTTTCAACTCAAGTGAACTGGATGTCATGCTAGGAAATAACCTATTGAGGGACTGTAAATACAGAAAGCGAGAGAGAAGAGGAAGAGACATAGTTCTCTGATGTGTGTGAGGAGGAGTGTGTGTCTGCGCTGGAGGTAGGCTAATAAAAAGCACGAGCTGGCCTACACTCAAAAAGTTCTCAAATCAAATCAGCTTTATTTATACAGCACATTTCAGACATTGGAACGCAACGCAATGTACTTCATACCAAAAACGAGTAAAAATGTATGAAAAGAAAAGCTGGAATATTTACTACACAACAAACATAAAAATGACAACAACTCAATGACTAAAAAGCCCCTAAGGAAAAGCAAAGATTAAAAAAGGCGTTTTAAGGTCTCTTTTAAATATGTCCACAGTTTGGGCCCCCTCAGGTTCTCTGGCAGGCAAATCCAGAAGCTGGGGGCATAATAACTAAAGGTTGCCCAAAAACACGCCAAAAAGTTGGTAGAGGTGCTGACTAATGGTGAGTAGGCTTAAAAATTAATTAAGAGAGTTGCACACTCGATATACAAGTTCCCGGGTAGTTTATTCAGTAACCACCAATGTTTCAGCATCACTGTGCCTTCTTCAGGGTGAGCATACAGCAGTGGAGGCTGCTGAGGGGAGGACAGCTCATAATAATGGCTGCAACTGAGCGAATGGAATGGCATATACCATTCCACTAATTCCGCTCCAGCAATTACCACGAGCCCGTCCTCCAAGTATGAGCACTTCCCCTGTGGGTTTAACAGGAAAAAGCCCTTATATCTCATCATCATCACACTGCAGTGTATGTACATAGAGCCGGCAGGTAGCCCGCATGCACACACACAGCAAGCAAGAATTGACACAGGCCAGCATGGGCAAGTGTGTGTGTGTGTGTGTGTGTGTGTGTGTGTGTGTGTGTGTGTGTGTGTGTGTGTGTGTGTGTGTGTGTGTGTGTGTGTGTGTGTGTGTGTGTGTGTGTGTGTGTGTGTGTGTGAAGGGGTGAGTGGCATGAACATACTGGCTCCAAAAACACACTGCACCTGCAGGCCTCTATACATCTCTATCGTCCTCTCTCCATACTTCTCACAATTTCCCTCTAACCGTTACCATCTCTCTTTCTACCTCTCCAACTCACTCCCCATCTCTCCCTCTCCAACACTCGGGATTGTGAGGAGGCTGGTTGCCAAGACAAGGAGCGATATCCTAGGCAAAAAGCACAAGAAGTCCCCTATGCCCTTTGGAATAGAAGATGGAGTCATCACAATATTGTTTACGGCTTTAGCCTATCTTACAGGCCCGACTCACAAGGTTAACATTTCAGAAATCAATACCAGCACTATCCCTTAAAACCCACAACACACCTCTCCTCTACTCATGTCTCCATGATACGACTAAGCCCAATACCACATAGTGCAAGCAAGAACTATCGATTTGTTTAGACAAATTGTCTCAAGCGACAGAAAGAGAGAGGGCAGAAGTCAACCCCCCCCCCCCAAAAAAAAACAACTCTTTGGAGAGCCTTGAGATGGGTGAAACCACTACTTCATAAAATGGGCATGTGAAGTCTGCGTTTGCTCCAGCATATTTGATTGGACCAGATGTCCTAGTCGCTCGCCCAGTATTCAAAATTCAGAAAGACATCTGTGGCATCACACAGCTTCCCAGTCCAATAATTCATGTTTCTCTCTCATCACGGACAGCTGCAGGCTAAGATTAGCAATGGACTTTTCAAACCACTTATGTCTTGTCAATTTACCGTTGTCTCTAAATAAAACATGTATAAAAGAGAAGGCAGAGGAAGGCACGGTGACATTGTGATAGCAGCTTTATGTGAGGTCAAACTGACATTCACAGGAGTGTGTTAGTAGATGTGTGATCATGGAGGAAATGAAGAACGGAATGTGTGACAGGAGGTATAAAAGAGAGGGAACAGGGCCGGTGTGTTTCGACTGAGAAGAATCTTACCTGGAGCTGCAACAGGTGACATCATCCACCAAGATGCAATGGAGGAAGACAGGAGGGGGGAAGACAGGGGCGATAGGAGAGGAGAGACGCACGAGAGGAAGACAGGAGGGGGGCGATAGGAAAGGAGAGACGCACGGGAGGAAGACAGGATGGGGGAGGGGGCGATAGGAGAGGAGAGACGCACGAGAGGAAGACAGGAGGGGGAGGGGGAGGGCGATAGGAGAGGAGAGACGCACGGGAGGAAGACAGGAGGGGGGAGGGGAATAGGAGAGACGCACGGGAGGAAGACAGGAGGGGGGATAGGAGAGACGCACGGGAGGAAGACAGGAGGGGGGGGGATAGGAGAGGAGAGACGCACGGGAGGAAGACAGGAGGGGGAGGGGGGCGATAGGAGAGGGGAGACGCACAGGAGGAAGACAGGAGGGGGAGGGGGCGATAGGAGAGGAGAGACGCACGGGAGGAAGACAGGAGGGGGAGGGGGGCGATAGGAGAGGAGAGACGCACGGGAGGAAGACAGGAGGGGGAGGGGCGATAGGAGAGGAGAGACGCACGGGAGGAAGACAGGAGGGGGGAGGGGGGCGATAGGAGAGGTGAGACGCACGGGAGGAAGACAGGAGGGGGAGGGGGGCGATAGGAGAGGTGAGACGCACGGGAGGAAGACAGGAGGGGGAGGGGGACGATAGGAGAGGTGAGACGCACGGGAGGAAGACAGGGGGGACGATAGGAGAGGAGAGACGCACGGGAGGAAGACAGGAGGGGGGCGATAGGAGAGAAGAGACGTGTCGACAGAGTGTCAAGGAAGAGAGGAGAGAAGAATACGGAAGGGAATAGGGAATCGAGAAGAGGAAAGAAGAGAAAAGAACAAATAAATATTCAACTCGATCTGTCATGTATTACATTTCCCTCCTTCTGTTCCTACAAAGTGGCAATTGCTCCATATTCACACACTGTTTCTAAAGCATCTTCTGTCTCGGCTCAAGACTAAACCGTTGAATGAAAATCCATGGGAATTGCCGCTCGCCAACAGAGACAGAGGGGGAACAAAGCTACAGCTAATCCACGTCTTTAAACAAAATCCAGGTCGAGTCCCTCATCGAATATCCACTGTGAGCAACCAGGCTGCTTTTGAAAAGGAAATTTGGCTGCAAATGAAAGTTGTATGATTCCGTTAAATGTATCCAAATGCGTCTCTGTGTGCCAAATGTAATATCTTCTATAGATAGTAGATACATGGCATGTCGATCGCTTTATCTGTTCTGCAGTTAACAGCTCTCTTCTAATTGGTTACATCTCTGTAGTGTACACTGGGGGAGTGAGAAGTGTGTGTGTGTGTGTGTTTGTAGGGTTGTGGTAACATAGCGTGGATGAGAATGTGAATGTGGACGAGATTGTAACCCCTCTAGTAGTTTATATTGATTTAACCTCTTGTTCTTGACCGTAGCAAATGGAAATGAGCTGATTTAACAGGGTACTGCTTCTCATCCATATTGAGTCTGTCTGTGAGTCTCCATGTATCTATTGGCCGGTCTGTCTAAAAACCTGTTTTTGCATTGTCATTATGGGGTATTGTGTGTAGATTGATGAGGGGAAAAACAACAATTTAATCCATTTTAGAACAAGGCTGTAACATAACAAAATGTGGAAAGAGTCAAGCGGTCTGAATACTTTCCGTATGCACTGTATGTACATATAATTAAATTGACTGCTTTCCTCATACGAACTGTAAATCAGTAAAATCATTGAAATGGTTGCGTTTATATTTTTGCTCAATATAATATACACACACACCCACATACACATACAGTTGAAGTCGGAAGTGTACATACACTTAGGTTGGAGTCATTAAAACTCATTTTTCTACCACTCCATGTAATGTCCATTGTTAAATGAAGACCAAGGTGCAGCGTGGTGTACATTTTCTTTCATTTTAAATGTTCCACCAAAAAACAATAAACAATTCAGTGAAAGTAAAGCTCGGAATGCAACACACAAAGACAAGATCCCACAACAGAAAGTGGGAAAAAGGGCTGCCTAAGTATGACCCCCAATCAGAGACAACGATAGACAGCTGTCTCTGATTGGGAACCATACGAGGCCAACAAAAAATAAATATAAACATAGATTTCCCACCTTAGTCACACTCTGACCTACCAAATAGAGAATTTAAAGGATCTCTAAGGTTAGGGCGTGATACTCCACTCTTGTTAACAAACTATAGTTTTGTCAAGTCGTTTAGGACATATACATTATTTGAGTCAATTGGAGGTGTACCTGTGGATGTATTTCAAGGCCAACCTTCAAACTCAGTGCCTCTTTGCTTGACATCATGGGAAAATCAAAAGAAATCAGCCAAGACTTCAGAAAAAAAATTGGAAACCTCTACAGGTCTGGTTCATCCTTGGGAGCAATTTCCAAACGCCTGAAGGTACCACATTCATCTGTACAAACAATAGTACGCAAATATGAACACCATGGGACAACGCAGCCGTCATACCGCTCAGGAAGGAGACGTGTTCTGTCTCCTAGAGATGAACGTACTTTGGTGCGAAAAGTCCAAATCAATCCCAGAACTACAGCAAAGGACCTTGTGAAGATGCTGGACAAAACAGGTACAAAAGTATCTATATCCACAAACGAGTCCTATATCGACATAACCTGAAAGGCCGCTCAGCAAAGAAGAAGCCACGGCTTCAAAACCGCCATAAAAAAGCCAGACTACGGTTTGCAACTGCACATGGGGACAAAGATCATACTTTTTGGAGAAATGTATAGATGCTGTTCTTCCACTAACCTCATTGCAACTCCCCTCCAAGTCTCCGACCACTACCTTGTATCCTTTTCCCTCTCGCTCTCATCTAACACCTCCCACACTGCCCCTACTCGGATGGTATCGCGCCGTCACAACCTTCGCTCTCTCTCCCCTGCTACTCTCTCCTCTTCCATCCTATCATCTCTTCCCTCTGCTCATACCTTCTCCAACCTATCTCCTGATTCTGCCTCCTCAACCCTCCTCTCCTCCCTTTCTGCATCCTTTGACTCTCTATGTCCCCTATCCTCCAGGCCGGCGTGGTCCTCCCCTCCCGCCCCGTGGCTCGACGACTCATTGCGAGCTCACAGAACAGGGCTCCGGGCAGCTGAGCGGAAATGGAGGAAAACTCGCCTCCCTGCGGACCTGGCATCCTTTCACTCCCTCCTCTCTACATTTTCCTCCTCTGTCTCTGCTGCTAAAGCCATTTTCTACCACTCTAAATTCCAAGCATCTGCCTCTAACCCTAGGAAGCTCTTTGCCACCTTCTCCTCACTCCTGAATCCCCCCCCCCCCCCCCCTCCTCCCTCTCTGCAGATGACTTCGTCAACCATTTTGAAAAGAAGGTCGACGACATCCAATCCTCGTTTGCTAAGTCAAACGGCACCGCTGGTTCTGCTCACACTGCCCTACCCTGTGCTCTGACCTCTTTCTCCCCTCTCTCTCCAGATGAAATCTCGCGTCTTGTGACGGCCGGCCGCCCAACAACCTGCCCGCTTGACCCTATCCCCTCCTCTCTTCTCCAGACCATTTCCGGAGACCTTCTCCCCTACCTCACCTCGCTCATCAACTCATCCCTGACCGCTGGCTACGTCCCTTCCGTCCTCAAGAGAGCGAGAGTTGCACCCCTTCTGAAAAAACCTACACTCAATCCCTCCGATGTCAACAACTACAGACCAGTATCCCTTCTTTCTTTTCTCTCCAAAACTCTTGAACGTGCCGTCCTTGGCCAGCTCTCCCGCTATCTCTCTCTGAATGACCTTCTTGATCCAAATCAGTCAGGTTTCAAGACTAGTCATTCAACTGAGACTGCTCTTCTCTGTATCACGGAGGCGCTCCGCACTGCTAAAGCTAACTCTCTCTCCTCTGCTCTCATCCTTCTAGACCTATCGGCTGCCTTCGATACTGTGAACCATCAGATCCTCCTCTCCACCCTCTCCGAGTTGGGCATCTCCGGCGCGGCCCACGCTTGGATTGCGTCCTACCTGACAGGTCGCTCCTACCAGGTGGCGTGGCGAGAATCTGTCTCCTCACCACGCGCTCTCACCACTGGTGTCCCCCAGGGCTCTGTTCTAGGCCCTCTCCTATTCTCGCTATACACCAAGTCACTTGGCTCTGTCATAACCTCACATGGTCTCTCCTATCATTGCTATGCAGACGACACACAATTAATCTTCTCCTTTCCCCCTTCTGATGACCAGGTGTCGAATCGCATCTCTGCATGTCTGGCAGACATATCAGTGTGGATGACGGATCACCACCTCAAGCTGAACCTCGGCAAGACGGAGCTGCTCTTCCTCCCGGGGAAGGACTGCCCGTTCCATGCTCTCGCCATCATGGTTGACAACTCCATTGTGTCCTCCTCCCAGAGCGCTAAGAACCTTGGCGTGATCCTGGACAACACCCTGTCGTTCTCAACTAACATCAAGGCGTTGGCCCGTTCCTGTAGGTTCATGCTCTACAACATCCGCAGAGTACGACCCTGCCTCACACAGGAAGCGGCGCAGGTCCTAATCCAGGCACTTGTCATCTCCCGTCTGGACTACTGCAACTCGCTGTTGGCTGGGCTCCCTGCCTGTGCCATTAAACCCCTACAACTCATCCAGAACGCCGCAGCCCGTCTGGTGTTCAACCTTCCCAAGTTCTCTCACGTCACCCCGCTCCTCCGCTCTCTCCACTGGCTTCCAGTTGAAGCTCGCATCTGCTACAAGACCATGGTGCTTGCCTACGGAGCTGTGAGGGGAACGGCACCTCAGTACCTCCAGGCTCTGATCAGGCCCTACACCCAAACAAGGGCACTGCGTTCATCCACCTCTGGCCTGCTCGCCTCCCTACCACTGAGGAAGTACAGTTCCCGCTCAGCCCAGTCAAAACTGTTCGCTGCTCTGGCCCCCAATGGTGGAACAAACACCCTCACGACGCCAGGACAGCGGAGTCAATCACCACCTTCCGGAGACACCTGAAATCCCACCTCTTTAAGGAATACCTAGGATAGGATAAGTAATCCTTCTCACCCCCCTTTAAGATTTAGATGCACTATTGTAAAGTGACTATTCTACTGGATGTCATAAGGTGAATGCACCAATTTGTAAGTCTCTCTGGATAAGAGCGTCTGCTAAATGACTTAAATGTAAATGTAATGAAATGTCCTCTGGTCTGAGGAAACAAAAATAGAACTGTTTGGCAATAATAACCATCGTTATGTTTGGAGGAAAATGGGGAGGCTTGCAAGTCGAAGAACACCATCCCAACCGTGAAGCACGGGGGTGGCAGCATCATGTTGAGGGGGTTCTTTACTGCAGGAGGGACTCCACAAAATAGATGGCATCATGAGGTAGAAAAATGATGTGGATATAGTGAAGCATCATCTCATCTCAAAACATCAGTCAGGAAGTTCAAGCTTGTTCGCATATCGGTCTACCCATTGGACAATGACCCCAAGCATACTTCCAAAGTTGTGGCAAAATGGCTTAAGGACAACAAAGTCAAGGTAGGCCACTCCAGGTCCTTGAAATGTTTCTTACGAAGCAACTCCTTCGTTGCCCGGGCTGTGTGTTGGGGATCATTGTCATGCTGACAGACCCAGCCACATTTCATCTTCAATGCCCTTGCTGATAAGGAGTTCTTCACTCAAAATCTCACGATACATGGCCCCATTCATTCTTTCCTTTACACGAATTAGTCGTCCTGGTCCCTTTTTCAGAAAAACAGCCCCAAAGCATGGTTTCCACCCCCATGCTTCACAGTAGGTATGGTGTTCTTTGGCTGCAACTCAGCATTCTTTGTCCTTCAAACACGACAAGTTGAGTTTTTACCAAAAAGTTATATTTTGGTTACATCTGACCATGTGACATTCTCCCAATCTTCTTCTTGATCATCCAAATGCTCTGAAGATGAAACGTGGCTGGGTCTTTCAGCATGACAATGATCCCAAACACACCGCCCGGGCAACGAAGGAGTGGCTTCGTAAGAAGCATTCCAAGGTCCTGGAGTGGCCTAGCCAAGCCAGTTGTTGGTAATCAACCCTACCACTGTAGTGTCGTCTGCAAACTTGATGATTGAGTTGCGTCATCTGTGAACCTATTGGGAGGGTAAGCAAATTGGAGTGAGTCTAGGGTGTCAGGTAGGGTGGAGGTGATATGATCCTTGACTAGTCTCTCAAAGCACTTTGTGATGACGGAAGTGAGTGCTACGGGCGATGGTCGTTTAGCTCAGTTACCTTAGCTTTCTTGGGAACAGGAACAATTGTGGCCCTCTTAAAGCATGTGGGAACAGCAGACTGGGATAGGGATTGATTGAATATGTCCGTAAACACACCAGCCAGCTGGTCTGCGCATGCTCTGAGGATGCGGCTAGGGACATTTGTGCATATGGAACATTTCTGGGATATTTTATTTCAGCTCATAATACATGGGACCAACACTTTACATGTTGTGTTGATATTTTGTTCAGAATATGTGCTGTATACTGTATGCACACATTAAAATACAACAACTCAGTCATGCAAAGCACAAATAAAACATCACAAATCACAGATTCACAGTTGCAAATGAGAACTTAACTAGCCTACCTGGTTAAATAAAGGTGAAGTACTTTAAATTGCTCGAACGGCACCAGAACATCAAGATGAAACATTTTTTGAATTTTGTTCCAGCAATACAGTGCCTTCAAAACTAAAAGCAGATTGAGCTAGCTCGGTGGAGACCCTAGGAACCTAAAGAGTTAACCAATCCTGTGAACAGATTAGGCAAGATCAGGTAAGATGAACGTTTATGAAGTATGACATTGGAAAGAAAAAGAGAGTAATGTGGAGATCTATGGGTCTTTAGCGAAGTCCAGCCAACCTTTTGATACAGGATACAGTTATGAGTATCAAAACTGTCACCTGTAACAAAACAAAGGGCACTATTGTAGACGGCATCCAAAGGTTTAAGAGTAGTAGCAGCTGCTCTTTGATAAACAATATCACCATAATCAAAAACAGGTAAAAAGGTTGACTTATTAATCTGCTTCCTACTGCTTAGAGAAAGGCACAATCTGTTCCTGTAGGAAAAGCCAAATTTAAATCGTAGCTTTTTAACCAGCTCATCTATATGTTTTTAAACGTCAAATCCATATTAATCTAAATGCCTAAGTATTCATTCTAAGAGCACCGGGATATTAAGGGTGCAATTTAGAGTACGAGCTGGATAACATAAAGCAGCTCTAGATTAAAGATCAGATATGCTTTATTCGGGGAGGGGATTTTTATGATTCTACAAAAATCTAAAAAGATTTGATCCCCCAGCACTTTGCCCGACTACGTGTAACTTTCTATGTGAGTGGGATAATTATCCCTCTGCACCCAGACCTGGGTTGAAATAGTATTGGACATTTTTCAAATACGTTAAGTGTTTGAGACTTCCTGGTGGGTGGGGTTTGCACTTTTGGGACTTTCCCATTTTATCGGGCAAGCTAAATCAAGTACAGCTCAGGTATTTGAAATAATACATATTATTTGAACCCATGTTTCACTGTGAGTGTGTGTGTGTGTGTGTGTGTGTGTGTGTGTGTGTGTGTGTGTGTGTGTGTGTGTGTGTGTGTGTGTGTGTGTGTGTGTGTGTGTTTTGCCTACCTTCCACATGCTGGCCTCCTTTCCGTAAACCACAGCCATGTTGTTGACCTTGTTCTGCATGATGCTCCTCTTCTCCGTGTCGTTCAGCTCCTCAGACACAAAGCCCATGAACGAGTTGTCCGGAGTGTGGGCTGAGGAGAGGAGAGTGAGAAGGAGGGAGGAGGGAAACGGCAGAATGAGGGGAAGGGAGAGTGACAGGGGATAAGAGTGAGACAGATACAGAAGAGACAGTAAACAGACAGGTATAGACCATTTGAACTTGAGCTTAACAATATCCTCAGTGAAATATGCTAATTCAAAAAAGGTATTGTAAGTGTGGCTATTCTAAAAGCTGTCTGTATGCTAAAGTACTGGCATTACAATGTTAAGTGGTGTGTTAAACCTAGGTGGATTCTGCAGGTATCCATAACATTACAATGTTGAGTGTTTTGGCTTGTGGGTGCATTATAGCCAGGTGGTACAGATCTTCATTTGAGCCAGTTTGTTACAGAAGGAAAATAATCCTGCAACAACAGGAAATGTGAAATATTATGTGGATTATAATTAATGGACATTGTTTTTGTATGGGTTGATACATATTTCGTTAGGCTAAATCAAGTCTGACATTTTAAATGGAAATTACAAACTTTAGAAGCCTTTTAAAATCTTGAATACACTACATGTTTGCATTTCCATCGCTGCTGGAAAATTCTCAGCAGCAAATGAGTGATCCTCTGTACTGCTGGTGCAGAATATATAGCGATGCTAAGTGGTACTGAGGAGGATGGAGTGGGAGAGGGTGGGTAAAGTCAAGTGCTCAGTTAGCTCAATGACACGCTATGAAAAGCTGAGCCAGTCAGATAGTGAAGGCCCGGGCTCTTTGATGGTGGAATCCTACTGTGTCCCACTGTGGTATCCCAACTCTCCCATCACTGTGGCCTCCCAACTCTCCCATCACTGTGGCCTCCCAACTCTCCCATCACTGTGGCCTCCCAACTCTCCCATCACTGTGGCATCCCAACTCTCTCATCACCGTGGCCTCCCAACTCTCCCATCACCGTGGCCTCCCAACTCTCCCATCACTGTGGCCTCCCATCATTGTGGCCTCCCAACTCTCCCATCACTGTGGCCTCCCAACTCTCCCATCACTGTGGCCTCCCATCACTGTGGCCTCCCATCATTGTGGCCTCCCAACTCTCCCATCACTGTGGCCTCCCAACTCTCCCATCAGTGGCCTCCCAACTCTCCCATCACTGTGGCCTCCTAACTCTCCCATCACTGTGGCCTCCCATCATTGTGGCCTCCCAACTCTCCCATCACTGTGGCCTCCCATCATTGTGGCCTCCCAACTCTCCCATCACTGTGGCCTCCCAACTCTCCCATCACTGTGGCCTCCCAACTCTCCCATCACTGTGGCCTCCCAACTCTCCCATCATTGTGGCCTCCCAACTCTCCCATCACTGTGGCCTCCCAACTCTCCCATCAGTGGCCTCCCAACTCTCCCATCACTGTGGCCTCCCAACTCTCCCATCACTGTGGCCTCCCAACTCTCCCATCACTGTGGCCTCCCAACTCTCCCATCACTGTGGCCTCCTAACTCTCCCATCACTGTGGCCTCCCAACTCTCCCATCAGTGGCCTCCCAACTCTCCCATCACTGTGGCCTCCTAACTCTCCCATCACTGTGGCCTCCCATCATTGTGGCCTCCCAACTCTCCCATCACTGTGGCCTCCCAACTCTCCCATCATTGTGGCCTCCCAACTCTCCCATCACTGTGGCCTCCCAACTCTCCCATCAGTGGCCTCCCAACTCTCCCATCACTGTGGCCTCCCAACTCTCCCATCACTGTGGCCTCCCAACTCTCCCATCACTGTGGCCTCCCAACTCTCCCATCACTGTGGCCTCCTAACTCTTCCTCCTTCCTAACTCTCCCATAAGTAGTATGGGACTTGACATCCAATAATAGGGAACTAACCTTTATAATATGCCATTTACCAACAGCAAATAATAATTGAGCCTCCAACAAGCACACGGCTCTATTCAGGTCCTAACTGTAGCGTTCTTCCCAAAACACCTAACATCTGCTGAATGTTTCATGGGTGGTGCTTTGCCTTGGACCCTGCCCCCCCCCCAGAATCGCTATAGTATAATGACGACGTTTGCGCCCAATACTGCGGTAGATTGAATCAACAATCTGAGACCAGGAAATCTTACAGATTGGGACTTTAATCATAGTCTCTGCAACCATCCATTGTGTTGTAATACTAAAGAGTGATAAACCATGTTGATGTATACTTACGGAACATGGTCATGTACTGTCTGCAGTTGAGGCTCCAGTAGCCCCAGTTGGTCCTGTAGCCGTGCAGGGTGGCGTAGTCCTCATGGTTGTAGGCCGGCTCTGTCCCGAAGGTGTCAATCACACGGATGTGGCACCTGAAATCAGGAGCACATTTTAACACAACACCACAGAGCAATTTACACAACTTACATTTCCTGTCAAAAGTGGGTACTGGTATAACATTTGAGATGAATTTAAACATCATGTGTATTTCTGAACATGCTGAAAACGGATAGAACTTGTTGAAACAGACGAAGCCCGACTTCTGAATGCTTGTTTTTGACATGAATGTTTTGTATGAATGTAAATCATTAAAGAAATGACATGTCACAATTGATTTTTAGACCGCATTTATCATTTCAATAATGGCCACAATGCATCACCACCGCTCTTTTTCCCCCGAAGCCTTTGTGTTTTCTCAAAGGCCGTAATCACAAGTGGAGAGAATGAGATAGAAGACGGACAAGGAGCTGGTTAATCGGCCTTTCCTTTCATCCACTGTTCCGCACGTCATTCACTCATTCAAAAAGTGTGTGTGTATTTGTCTGTTCGATATGCAGTGTGTGTGTGTGTGTGTGTGTATGTGTGTGTGTGTCTGTTTGACAAGCTGTGTACCCTGTCCATGTGTGTGCATCTGTGTACATCTGTGTGCATCTGTGTGCATACGCCTGTGTAAGAAACTCTGTCTGTTTGACAAAGCACTGTCTATGTGTCTGTTAGGAGAGAACACAGAAAAAGCGACGAAGGTTAAATACCATCAATACCGGTCTTAAAGACACACAATCCTGAACAGACTATCAACACTATGGAGACAAAGGCTCACTATGGAACAATTGTTCAGTAGAAGTTAATAGCTATAGCTGTGCCTCTGTTGATAAGAGAGAAGCATCAATCATTTCTATTGTTCGTAAAAGCTACCAAGTGTTGTTTGGTAGTGGAAATGTAAAACCAAGTAAAATAAGCAGAATTAAAACCCAGTTCACCCTCTCAGAAATGTAAGGGCAGGTAATTGAACTAAAAGCAACATGGTAAAGTAATGGCTATGGGGAATACTGAGAAATTGGGTAATAGTGTATACTTGGAAGTTAATTATTTGCGTCGTGAACAGCAAACTATCTCTTGGAATCAAGACGCATGGTAAACTCACTGATTCCCGACACACACACGCTAAAGCCCTAAATGTTCTAGCCTGGGCTTTGCCAGTCTAGTGAGTGTTAAATGCTGCCACTGTCTGAGCTCAGGGGCGATTAGTAGAAGAGCTGAAGACCTGTGAGAGCCCAGGGCATTTCCATCGAAAAGAACCCACGCGCACCAACGTGTGAAGTACGTAGGAGCATATCAAATTGGGTGTCAAATTAAAGCTAAGAGTCTATATTTTGGGAAATGAAGGCATAGATACATTTTTCAACCATTTTCCATGTAAAAAACTTGGCATAAGTAAAGGCTTTTATTTATGGATAAACAGATGTAAAAGATTTCTTAGAAAATATACCAGAAAAAGTCTTAAGGTATCAGAAATCCAGTACCGGTCAAAAGTTTGGACACACCTACTCAATCAAGGGTTTTTCTTTATTTGGACTATTTTCTACATTGTAGAATAATAGTGAAGACATCAAAACTATGAAATAACACTGTCATGTTGGGAACAATGATTCGGGAGACAGGCGCAGGAATGCGTAATAGGGCTTTTTATTACGCCCCAAATTACGGCGTGCAGTGTAAGGGCACAGAGACGAAGACCAAACAAACAATTTCTGCAAAGAAACCACTACTTAAGGACACCAATAAGAAGAAGAGACTTTCTTGGGCCAAGAAACACAAGCAATGGACATTAGACCGGTGGAAATCTGGCCTTTGGTCTGTTGAGTCCAAATTTGATATTTTTGGTTCCAACCACCGTGTCTTTGTGAGATGCAGAGTAGGTGAACGGATGATCTTCGCATTTGTGGTTCCCACCGTGAAGCATGGAGGAGGAGGTGTGATGGTGTGGGGGTGCTTTGCTGGTGACACTGTCGGTGAGTTATTTAGAATTCAAGGCACACTTATCCAGCATGGCTACCACAACATACTGCAGAGATACGCCTTCCCATCTGGTTTGAGCTTCCAACTGTGTTATTTCATAGTTTTGATGTCTTCACTATTATTCTACAATGTAGAAAACAGCAACAAAAAAAATAAAACCCCTTGAATGAGTAGGTGTGTCCAAAAGTTTGACTTGTACTGTATGTCAAAACAAACATGTTGACGTAAATACCCCTGCCAACTGATATCAAGACGTATATTTAGTTTGGAGATATTGTTTACCTTCTGCACGTTTAAGAAATATTGCCTTGTGCCTTGTAATACCGTTACCAACAACCCACATATCTTTAAGATAATTTTCTAATTTCTCTCCTTCATGTGGAGGGAGGATAATGCAAGTTCACAGAAGTAACACATAATGGTAGACACAACAATGAGTTATAGTGATTTTAATTATAGGAATTTTGTTTATTAGTTATTAAGTGAAGTATTAAGTTAATTATTAAGTGATTAACTCAATAAAATAAAATATGATTTGATTTGATCTGTTTACCAAAATTACCAAAAAATACATAATGGCATTACTGCAACTGAATTGGCTACAATGGGAAATCATAATAGTCACACACCACAGTTGGGTCTTCCTTCTACTATTCTCCCTTCCGCTGGCATACTGTTATGTTCAGCTGTTAACTTTCTTGGTCTTTCTGTCATCTGGTGGTCAAACAGAGAGTGTTGAAACAACCTACCCACGAGCCACCTCTCCCTCCATTTACTTGAACCAGCACCCTCACCCGCTGAGCACCAACCTACACTGGAGGTCCATGGACGTTGAAAAGTAGATTAAATTTGGTCAGGCCACCCTGGATTTGATGTCCACGGAGGGACCGGACTGGACCAAATCTGAGCCTGTCATAGACATATGTTTTACAAGTTTGGCTAGCAAAGCACAGTACAGTGAGTAGAGCACAGTAGAGTACTGTTCAATACAGTAGTACAGTACAATACAGTAAAGAAAAGTCGAGTATAGAACAGTAGAGTAGAGTACAGTATATTGTTCTGTACTCTACTCTACAGAACAATATTCTGTTCTACTGTACTGTACTGTATTCTACTGCACTGTACGGAACTCCACCCTACTCTACTCTACTTTGCTGTGCTGTGCTGTACTGTACTGTATTATACTGTAATCTACTGTGCTCTGCTGTGATGTCTAAACAGAGAATGATATTCATATCCATAATTATGCATTTCTGTGTAGTACAGATCAGGGACCCATGATGTAATTCCGTTACCGTAATGCTGTTACCGTGTGTAAATCCACTTTAATTTCTTACTTCAATAACAAAAATAGATTTTTTCAAACTCAAGTTACCATGACATAGCTGACTCAAGTTACCATGACATAGCTGACTCAAGTTACCATGACATAGCTGACTCAAGTTACCATGACATAGCTGACTCAAGGTACCATGACATAGCTGACTCAAGTTACCATGACATAGCTGACTCAAGTTACCATGACATAGCTGACTCAAGTTACCATGACATAGCTGACTCAAGTTACCATGACATAGCTGACTCAAGTTACCATGACATAGCTGACTCAAGGTACCATGACATAGCTGACTCAAGTTACCATGACATAGCTAACTCAAGTTACCATGACATAGCTGACTCAAGTTACCATGACATAGCTGACTCAAGGTACCATGACATAGCTGACTCAAGTTACCATGACATAGCTAACTCAAGTTACCATGACATAGCTGACTTAAGTTACCATGACATAGCTGACTCAAGTTACCATGACATAGCTGACTCAAGGTACCATGACATAGCTGACTCAAGTTACCATGACATAGCTGACTTAAGTTACCATGACATAGCTGACTCAAGTTACCATGACATAGCTGACTCAAGTTACCATGACATAGCTAACTCAAGTTACCGTGACATAGCTGACTCAAGTTACCATGACATAGCTGACTCAAGTTACCATGACATAGCTGACTCAAGTTACCATGACATAGCTGACTCAAGTTACCATGACATAGCTGACTCAAGGTACCATGACATAGCTGACTCAAGTTACCATGACATAGCTAACTCAAGTTACCATGACATAGCTGACTCAAGTTACCATGACATAGCTGACTCAAGGTACCATGACATAGCTGACTCAAGTTACCATGACATAGCTAACTCAAGTTACCATGACATAGCTGACTTAAGTTACCATGACATAGCTGACTCAAGTTACCATGACATAGCTGACTCAAGGTACCATGACATAGCTGACTCAAGTTACCATGACATAGCTGACTTAAGTTACCATGACATAGCTGACTCAAGTTACCATGACATAGCTGACTCAAGGTACCATGACATAGCTGACTCAAGTTACCATGACATAGCTGACTCAAGTTACCATGACATAGCTGACTCAAGTTACCAAGACATAGCTGACTCAAGTTACCATGACATAGCTGACTCAAGGTACCATGACATAGCTGACTCAAGTTACCATGACATAGCTGACTCAAGTTACCATGACATAGCTGACTCAAGTTACCATGACATAGCTGACTCAAGTTACCATGACATAGCTGACTCAAGTTACCATGACATAGCTGACTCAAGGTACCATGACATAGCTGACTCAAGTTACCATGACATAGCTAACTCAAGTTACCATGACATAGTTGACTCAAGTTACCATGACATAGCTGACTCAAGGTACCATGACATAGCTGACTCAAGTTACCATGACATAGCTAACTCAAGTTACCATGACATAGCTGACTTAAGTTACCATGACATAGCTGACTCAAGTTACCATGACATAGCTGACTCAAGGTACCATGACATAGCTGACTCAAGTTACCGTGACATAGCTGACTTAAGTTACCGTGACATAGCTGACTCAAGTTACCATGACATAGCTGACTCAAGTTACCGTGACATAGCTAACTCAAGTTACCGTGACATAGCTGACTCAAGTTACCATGACATAGCTGACTTAAGTTACCATGACATAGCTGACTCAAGTTACCATGACATAGCTGACTCAAGTTACCGTGACATAGCTAACTCAAGTTACCATGACATAGCTGACTCAAGTTACCGTGACATAGCTAACTCAAGTTACCGTGACATAGCTGACTCAAGTTACCATGACATAGCTGACTTAAGTTACCATGACATAGCTGACTCAAGTTACCATGACATAGCTGACTCAAGTTACCATGACATAGCTAACTCAAGTTACCATGACATAGCTGACTCAAGTTACCATGACATAGCTGACTCAAGTTACCATGACATAGCTGACTCAAGTTACCATGACATAGCTGACTCAAGTTACCATGACATAGCTGACTCAAGTTACCATGACATAGCTGACTCAAGTTACCATGACATAGCTGACTCAAGTTACCATGACATAGCTGACTCAAGTTACCATGACATAGCTGACTCAAGTTACCATGACATAGCTGACTCAAGTTACCATGACATAGCTGACTCAAGGTACCATGACATAGCTGACTCAAGTTACCATGACATAGCTGACTCAAGGTACCATGACATAGCTGACTCAAGTTACCATGACATAGCTGACTCAAGTTACCAAGACATAGCTGACTCAAGTTACCATGACATAGCTGACTCAAGTTACCATGACATAGCTGACTCAAGTTACCATGACATAGCTGACTCAAGGTACCATGACATAGCTGACTCAAGTTACCATGACATAGCTGACTCAAGGTACCATGACATAGCTAACTCAAGTTACCATGACATAGCTGACTCAAGTTACCATGACATAGCTGACTCAAGTTACCATGACATAGCTGACTTAAGTTACCATGACATAGCTGACTCAAGTTACCATGACATAGCTAACTCAAGTTACCATGACATAGCTGACTCAAGTTACCATGACATAGCTGACTTAAGTTACCATGACATAGCTGACTCAAGTTACCATGACATAGCTGACTCAAGTTACCATGACATAGCTGACTCAAGGTACCATGACATAGCTGACTCAAGTTACCATGACATAGCTGACTCAAGTTACCATGACATAGCTGACTCAAGTTACCATGACATAGCTGACTCAAGTTACCATGACATAGCTGACTCAAGTTACCATGACATAGCTGACTCAAGTTACCATGACATAGCTGACTCAAGTTACCATGACATAGCTGACTCAAGTTACCATGACATAGCTGACTCAAGTTACCATGACATAGCTGACTCAAGGTACCATGACATAGCTGACTCAAGTTACCATGACATAGCTGACTCAAGGTACCATGACATAGCTGACTCAAGTTACCATGACATAGCTGACTCAAGGTACCATGACATAGCTGACTCAAGTTACCATGACATAGCTGACTCAAGGTACCATGACATAGCTGACTCAAGTTACCATGACATAGCTGACTCAAGGTACCATGACATAGCTGACTCAAGTTACCATGACATAGCTGACTCAAGTTACCATGACATAGCTGACTCAAGTTACCATGACATAGCTAACTCAAGTTACCATGACATAGCTGACTCAAGGTACCATGACATAGCTGACTCAAGTTACCATGACATAGCTGACTCAAGGTACCTTGACATAGCTAACTCAAGTTACCATGACATAGCTGACTCAAGTTACCATGACATAGCTGACTCAAGTTACCATGACATAGCTGACTCAAGTTACCATGACATAGCTGACTCAAGTTACCATGACATAGCTGACTCAAGTTACCATGACATAGCTGACTCAAGTTACCATGACATAGCTGACTCAAGTTACCATGACATAGCTGACTCAAGTTACCATGACATAGCTGACTCAAGTTACCATGACATAGCTGACTCAAGTTACCATGACATAGCTGACTCAAGTTACCATGACATAGCTGACTCAAGTTACCATGACATAGCTGACTCAAGTTACCATGACATAGCTGACTTAAGTTACCATGACATAGCTGACTCAAGTTACCATGACATAGCTGACTCAAGTTACCATGACATAGCTGACTCAAGTTACCATGACATAGCTGACTCAAGTTACCATGACATAGCTAACTCAAGTTACCATGACATAGCTGACTCAAGTTACCATGACATAGCTGACTCAAGTTACCATGACATAGCTGACTCAAGTTACCATGACATAGCTGACTCAAGTTACCATGACATAGCTGACTCAAGTTACCATGACATAGCTGACTCAAGTTACCATGACATAGCTAACTCAAGTTACCATGACATAGCTGACTCAAGTTACCATGACATAGCTAACTCAAGTTACCATGACATAGCTGACTCAAGTTACCATGACATAGCTAACTCAAGTTACCATGACATAGCTGACTCAAGTTACCATGACATAGCTGACTCAAGTTACCATGACATAGCTAACTCAAGTTACCATGACATAGCTGACTCAAGTTACCATGACATAGCTGACTCAAGTTACCATGACATAGCTGACTCAAGTTACCATGACATAGCTGACTCAAGTTACCATGACATAGCTGACTCAAGTTACCATGACATAGCTAACTCAAGTTACCATGACATAGCTAACTCAAGTTACCATGACATAGCTGACTCAAGTTACCATGACATAGCTGACTCAAGTTACCATGACATAGCTGACTCAAGTTACCATGACATAGCTGACTCAAGTTACCATGACATAGCTGACTCAAGTTACCATGACATAGCTGACTTAAGTTACCATGAC
This sequence comes from Oncorhynchus keta, assembly GCF_023373465.1. Classification (NCBI taxonomy): domain Eukaryota; kingdom Metazoa; phylum Chordata; class Actinopteri; order Salmoniformes; family Salmonidae; genus Oncorhynchus; species Oncorhynchus keta. The sequence continues at coordinate 65,300,929 of NC_068430.1, read as the reverse complement.
ATAGCTGACTTAAGTTACCATGACATAGCTGACTCAAGTTACCATGACATTGCTAACTCAAGTTACCATGACATAGCTGACTCAAGTTACCATGACATAGCTGACTCAAGTTACCATGACATAGCTAACTCAAGTTACCATGACATAGCTGACTCAAGTTACCATGACATAGCTGACTCAAGTTACCATGACATAGCTGACTCAAGTTACCATGACATAGCTGACTCAAGTTACCATGACATAGCTGACTCAAGTTACCATGACATAGCTGACTCAAGTTACCATGACATAGCTAACTCAAGTTACCATGACATAGCTGACTCAAGTTACCATGACATAGCTAACTCAAGTTACCATGACATAGCTGACTCAAGTTACCATGACATAGCTAACTCAAGTTACCATGACATAGCTGACTCAAGTTACCATGACATAGCTGACTCAAGTTACCATGACATAGCTAACTCAAGTTACCATGACATAGCTGACTCAAGTTACCATGACATAGCTGACTCAAGTTACCATGACATAGCTGACTCAAGTTACCATGACATAGCTGACTCAAGTTACCATGACATAGCTGACTCAAGTTACCATGACATAGCTAACTCAAGTTACCATGACATAGCTAACTCAAGTTACCATGACATAGCTGACTCAAGTTACCATGACATAGCTGACTCAAGTTACCATGACATAGCTGACTCAAGTTACCATGACATAGCTGACTCAAGTTACCATGACATAGCTGACTTAAGTTACCATGACATAGCTGACTTAAGTTACCATGACATAGCTGACTCAAGTTACCATGACATAGCTGACTCAAGTTACAATGACATAGCTAACTCAAGTTACCATGACATAGCTGACTCAAGTTACCATGACATAGCTGACTCAAGTTACCATGACATAGCTGACTCAAGTTACCATGACATAGCTGACTCAAGTTACCATGACATAGCTGACTCAAGGTACCATGACATAGCTGACTCAAGTTACCATGACATAGCTGACTCAAGTTACCATGACATAGCTGACACCCCCTTTTTTTCTGCTGACATCTTTGAATCTTAATTCGGAGCAGATATTTTGTTATTGGAATATGTGGGAACATAAAAACCTGAATGATATTTTACTGCAAATCCGTTACGGTTTGATCTGCACAGTTCTGACCACTCAATTAGTTTTTGTTTAATTTTCGGTGGAAATTGTTCAAAGTAATCCTTCTGCATAGTTGTATAGTTTGTTAAGCTTTGAAACCAATGGTTTTTGTTTGGCTGAAAGTGGGGGGAAAAACAGAGTCAAAGTGTAATTCCGTTACCGTGGAATACCAAGCAGAGTGCGCGTGTGGATGGATAGACCCATGAGTTCTCCCAGTTTGAGACAGGGCTGAAATGTTCTGCTAGAATACGTTTCAGTTTTTCACGTAAACACAAAGCAGAGCTGCACTCTACTGATAACATATTTTACAGAAGTTAGAATCTTATATTTCCATGTATAGCTCATAACGCGTCTGTATTCCTGACCAGTGGTCACCAAGGCCCCCTTGACAGAGTGTATGCGGAGTGTCCCTGTCAGCAGTGGTGGCTCCATTTCAAACTAAATCATATTCACTGCATTAAGACAACAGCCTGCACCGTGGGCCCTGTTTAACACTGCAGTGACTCACACCATGTAATCACTGGGTATTGTCTTGCAACGTTGTTCTGACGTTATTACTGTTTTGTTATTGTGTCAACACGACAGCAAGGATCGCTGGGCCTATATTCGGAGACGCGGTGTCTAGTGTGTGTTTACTGTGTGGGTATTCAAGGCACTGTTGTGATGCTAATTGGTGATGCTAATTTTCAAGCTTGTGAACATGATTGATACACATTTCACTTTAGGCATAATATCTTTATCATACTGCACAAGGTTATGCAGGTATTTCTGTGACACTTTGGCACGTTTTACACCGAAAGACTGCGAATAAGCACAGGGCATTAGATCGACAGCGATATATCTTGAAGGGAGCGTCTGAAGACGACATCTCATCTGTACGGGAGCGTCTCAAAAAGTGCCACGCTTCTTTGAGCAGCTGTAAGTCAAGGGGGCCGCTTTCACAGAGTCATGAAACATTGATGAGAGATGTAACTTTCAGTTCTCCCTCCCTCCCTCCCTCCCTCCCTCCCTCCCTCCCTCCCTCCCTCCCTCCCTCCCTCCCTCCCTCCCTCCCTCCCTCCCTCCCTCCCTCCCTCCCTCCTCCCTCCCTCCCTCCCTCCCTCCCTCCCTCCCTCCCTCCCTCCCTCCCTCCCTCCCTCCCTCCCTCCCTCCCTATCATCCATCCCTCTCTCCATCCCTCCATCCCTCCCTCTCTCTCTTTCCCTCCCTCTCTCCCTTTCCCTCCCTCCCTCCCTCCCTCCCTCCCTCCCTCCCTCCCTTATCCTCTCAAAAACTGGATCATTTTCTGCCAACAGATAAGATTACCCTGGAGGTGTAAAGCGATGGTGGGATGGAGGGAAGGAGGGATGAAGGGATGAAAAGAAGGAGGGAAATGGCTTTGGAGTTACTGGGTGGAATATCTGGTAGCATATCTAGCAGAGGATCAGAGTGGGGACTAATCTTGGTTAAAATGCTGATTGTAGCAGAAAAGGTCCCTAGGGAACGACAGGGTAGGAGGCTGTCACCCACCACTGTTCCCGTTGAGGTTTAAACCACTGACATAGATACATCTGTGTTCTACATCACAAACCCCTGATCTAGATACATGTGTTCTACATCAAAAACCACTGATATAGATACATGTGTTCTACATCACAAACCACTGATATAGATAAATATGTTCTACATCACAAACCACTGATATAGATACACGTGTTCTACATCACAAACCACTGACAGATAAATGTGTTCCACATCACAAACCACTGATATAGATACACGTGTTCTACATCACAAACCACTGATAGAGAAATATTTGTTCTACATCACAATCCACTGACATAGATAAATATGTGTTCTACATCACAAACCACTGACATAGATAAATATGTGTTCTACATCACAAACCACTGACATAGATAAATATGTGTCCTACATCACAAACCACTGATATAGACAAATATTCCGTTTCTAATACACTGAGTATACAAAACATTAGGAACACCTGTTCTTTCCATGACATATAGTAGACCAGTGTTTCTTAAAGTATGGGTCGTGACGTGGGTCGCGGCGTAAATGTATAATTATTTCATTAATTACTGGAATTTATTTGGGCAACTGCGCTCTCGGTTCAGTGCTCAATCAGTTTGGCAGCTGCGCGAATGGGAGAGGTAGAGGGAGATGCCCGTGTGCTTTGTGGTTTACCGGATTTTTTTCTGCGGTTGACTTGAAGATAACTCCGTGACCCACACGCTGCAGCGCTTGTTATTCCCACTCACCATCAACTCACAGCTGTCATAAAATGGATTCATGCCAGCCACAAGTTCTGACTGAGCTCAATCGTCATGAAACGCAAATACAGTGATGACTTTGTGTCTTTCACACAAACTTTGAGAAATAACGAGGAGCGCCCACAATGTGTTTTGTGTGTGGAAGTGCTCAGTAATGAGACTCGCATCACGAACAAATTAATAAAACGACACGTCCTGACCAAACATCCACAACATGACTGTAAACCCAGAGAGTTCTTTCAGAACAGGGCAGAATGCTGCAGGAAACAGTGCTTCGACAGTGGAAGTCAGCTAGCAAGGCATTGTTGTCATTTTATAACAGGCGATACGCAGTAATAAGGGAGTACTAACTAAATCCCCTGGCCTTGTACACAGCTAATAGCTAACATTCTCCAAAGCAGGCAAGCTACTGATAGTGCAACCCTAAGTAACAGTACAGATGAAGATTAAACATTATCAGGCCTACTGTACATTTTACTGTAGAAATTATTTTTGAAAACTAGTCTAGGTTGGAAGTGTTGCTGTTAAAATACAATAATAATTGTTATTCTTAACTGGAATGAACTGATTGAAACAATATGCTTTTTGAGTCAAACACTCATACAGTTCTGGGTTGTTCATCTATAGCAGGAAGTGGTCTCCTGCCTGACTGAGAAAGCAGTAGATGTTCTGATCCAGTTTATCACCACATACCTATGTGAGTCAGGGTTCTCAAGTACAGAAACAGTGTCAATGCTGAGCATGACCTCAGTGTTGCACTGTGAAAAACTGCATCCAGAATAGACATGCTTGTTGAAAACAACCTCTCATTAGGACTGTGTGTTTGTGTGTGTTTTCTGGGCTACATCTGTGTGATGTGATCAATCACTTTATTCCAGTTCAGAATAAAAAAAGATGTATTGTATTTTAACAGAAACAGTTCCAACCATGACTTTCTTTCAACAATCATTTCTACAGTAATGTACAGTAGGCCTGATCATTTTTCATCTGTACTGTTGCTCAGGGTTGCACTATCAAAAAGCCTGTGTGTGTGTGTGTGTGTGTGTTTGTAGGTGTGTGTGTGTTCTGTTATTTAAGCATCTGTGTGATGTGACCACTCTGTTTATTCGAGTTCAGAATGAATTTATTTATTGTATTTTAACAGCAAAAGTTCCAACCTAGACAGATATAATGGGGTTTTAATGGGGGGAAAACATGAACAGATATTTATGGGGATTTCATTGTTATTTGTTTGTCTATATTACATTTATTTAAGCATAAAGGCAATGAAATGTACTGAATATTTACGTATAGTTGCATATTTTCCTAAGCTTGGGTCCCAGGAAAACACAACATTTCTAATTTGGGTCCCAGGCTGAAAAAGTGTAAGAACCCCTGCAGTAGACTGACCAGGTGGATCCAGGTAAAAGCTAGTATCCCTTATTGATGTCACTTGTTAAATCCCCTTCAATCAGTGTAAAGGGGAGGAGACAGGTTAAAGAATAATTTTTAAGCCTTGAGACAAGTGAGACATGGATTGTGTATGTGTGCCATCCAGAAAGTGAATGGGCAAGACAAAGTATTTAAATGCCTTTGAACGGGGTATGGTAGTAGGTGCCAGGCGCACCGGTTTGAGTGTGTCAAGAACTGCAACGTGTTTATCAAGAATTGTCCACCACCCAAAGTACATCCAGACATCTTGACACAAATTTGAGAAGCATTGGAGCCAACATGGTCCAGCATCCCTGCGGAATACTTTAGACACCTTGTGGAGTCTATGCCCCAATGAATTGAGGCTGTTCTGAGGGCAAAAGGGGGTGCAACTCAATATTATGAAAGGTGTTCCTAATGATTTGTCCACTCAGTGTACATTATGCTATCTGGGTCAAAAAGGGGGAAAAATTAACAGGGGCTTGTAAATACTGTGATCAGTGCTCCCAGGAGCCGTTTATGAGGTGAGTAAGTTTGTGAGGGCAAATCATAACAAAGTTTATTTGTCACATGCGCCGAATACGACAGGTGTAAACCTTACAGTGAAATGCTTACTTACAGGCTCTAACCAATGGTGCGTAAAAGAGGGATTGGGGGGTGGAACACAATGCAAAAAGTCCGGTTAACCATTTGGTTACCTGTTCAGGAGTCTTATGGCTTGGGGGTAAAAACTGTTGTGAAGACTTTTTGTCCTAGACTTGGCACTCCTGTACCGCTTGCCATGTGGTAGTAGAGAGAACAGTCTATGACTGGGGTGGCTTGGGTCGTTGACAATTTTTAGGGCCTTCCTCTGACACCGCCTGGTGTAGAGGCGGTGGATGGCAGGCAGCTTTGCCCCAGTGATGTACTGGGCCGTATGCACTACCCTCTGAAGTGCCTTGCGGTCAGAGGCCGAGCAATTGCCGTACCAGGCAGTGATGCAACTGGTCAGGATGCTCTCGATGTTGCAGCTGTAGAACCTTTTGAGGATCTCAGGACCCATGACAAATCTTTTTAGATTCCTGAGGGGGAATAGGTTTTGTTGTGCCCTCTTCACGACTGTCTTGGTGTGTTTGGACCAATCTAGTTTGTTGTTGATGTGGACACCAAGGATTTTGAAGTTCTCAACCTGCTCTACTACAGCCCCGTCAATGAGAATGGGGACGTGCTCGGTGCTCCTTTTCCTGTAGTCCACAATCATCTCCTTAGTCTTGGTTATGTTGAGGGATAGGGTGTTATTCTGGCACCACCCAGCCAGGTCTCTGACTTCCTCCCTATAGGCTGTCTTGTCGTTGTCGGTGATCAGGCCTACCACTGTTGTGTCATCAGCAAACTTAATGATGGTGTTGGAGTCGTGCCTGGCCATGCAGTCGTGGGTGAACAGGGAGTACAGGAGGAGACTGAGCACACACCCCTGGGGAGCTCCAGTGTTGAGGATCAGCGTTGAAGATGTATTGCTACCTACCCTCACCACCTGGGCGGCATGTCAGGAAGTCCAGGATCCAGTTGCAGAGGGAGGTGTTTAGTCCCAGGATCCTTAGCTTGGTGATGAGCATTGAGGGTACTATGGTGTTGAAAGCTGAGCTGCAGTCAATGAACAGCATTCTCACATAGGTGTTCCTTTTGTCCAGGTGCGAAAGGGCCGTGTGGAGTGCAATAGAGATTGCATCATCTGTGGATCTGTTTGGGCGGTATGCAAATTGGAGTGGGTCTAGGGTTTCTGGGATAATGGTGTTGATGTGAGCCATTACCAGCCTTTCAAAGCACTTCATGGCTACGGACGTGAGTGCTACGGGTCTGTAGTCATTTAGGCAGGTTTCCTTTGTGTTCTTGGGCACAGGGCCTATGGTGGTCTGCTTGAAGCATGTTGGTATTACAGACTCAATCAGGGACATGTTGAAAATGTCAGTGAAGACACCTGCCAGCTGGTCAGCACATGCCCGGAGCACACGTCCTGGTAATCCGTCTGGCCCCGCAGCCTTGTGTATGTTGACCTGTTTAATGGTCTTACTCATGTCGGCTATGCAGAGCGTGATCACACAGTCGTCCGGAACAGCTGATGCTATCATGCATGCCTCAGTGTTGCTTGCCTCGAAGCGAGCATAGAAGTGATATAGCTCGTCTGGTAGGTTTGTGTCACTGGGCAGCTCGCGGCTGTGCTTCCCTTTGTAGTCTGTAACAGTTTGCAAGCCCTGCCACATCCGACGAGTGTCGGAGCCAGTGTAGTATGATTCAATCTTAGCCCTGTATTGACGCTCTGCCTGTTTGATGCTTCGTCGCAGGGCATGGTGGGATTTCTTGTAAGCTTCCGGGTTAGAGTCCCGCACCTTGAAAGCGGCAGCTCTACCCTTTAGCTCAGTGCGAATGTTGCCTGTAATCCATGGCTTCTGGTTGGGGTATGTACGTACTGTGGGGACGACGTCCTCAATGCCCTTATTGATAAAGCCAGTGACTGATGTGGTGTATTCCTCAATGTCATCGGAAGAATCCCGGAACATGTTCTGTAGTTTAGCATCTGCTTCATCTGACCATTTTTTTATAGACAGAGTCACTGGTGCTTCCTGCTTTAATTTTTGCTTGTAAGCAGGAATCAGGAGGATAGAGTTGTGGTCGGATTTACCAAATGGAGGGCGAAGGAGAGCTTTGTATGCGTCTCTGTGTGTGGAGTACAGGTGATCTAGAATTTTTTTTCCCTCTGGTTGCACATTTAACAAGTTTATTTTAATATTTTACCCCATTTTCTCCCCAATTTCGTGGTATCCAATTGTTAGTAGTTACTATCTTTTCTCATCGCTACAAGTCCCGTACGGGCTCAGGGGAGACGAAGGTCGAAAGCCAGGCGTCTATGCGTCCTCCGAAACACAACCCAACCAAGCCGCACGGCTTCTTAACACAGCGCGCATCCAACCCGGACGACAGCCGCACCAATGTGTTGGAGGAAACAAAACACTGTGCACCTGGTGACCTGGTTAGTGCGCACTGCGCCTGGCCCGCCACAGGAGTCGCTGGTGCGCGATGAGACAAGGATATCCCTACCAGCCAAACCCTCCCTAACCCGGACGACGCTAGGCCAATTGTGCGACAGAGCCTGGGCGCGAAACCCAGAGTCTCTGGTGGCACAGCTAGCACTGCAATGCCCTAGACCACTGCGTCACCCGGGAGGCCCTTCACATTTAACATGTTGATAGAGATTTGGTAGAACTGATTTAAGTCTCCAGCCACTAGGAGCGCTGCCTCTGGGTGAGTGGTTTCCTGTTTGCTTATTTCCTTATACAGCTGACTGAGTGCGGTTTTAGCGCCAGCATCTGTCTGTGGTAGTAAATAAACAGCCACGAAAAGTATAGCTGAGAACTCTCTAGGCAAGTAATGTGGCCTGCAGTTTATCACAATATACTCAACTTCAAGCGAGCAAAATCTAGAGACTTCCTTAGATTTCGTGCACCAGCTGTTGTTTACAAATATGCACAGACCGCACCCCCTCGTCTTACCGGAGTGTGCTGTTCTATTCTGCCGGTGCAGTGAATATTTGTGATCTTACCTCGTCTAGTTTATTGTCCAATGATTGCACATTGGCGAGTAATATTTACGGTAAATGGCAGCTTTACTAGTTGTCTTCTGCGGGTCCGGACGAGGCATCCGGCTCTTCGTCCTCTGCGTCGCTTCCTTTTGCGAATAATTGGGATGTCTGCCCTGTGGGGTGGTTGGAGAATATCGTGATCGCTGTCCTGACATCCAGAAGCTCTTTTCTTTCGTAAGATACGGTTGCAGAAACATTATGTACAAAATCATTTACAAATTTTGAGAGAAAAAAACACATAATAGCACAATTGGTTAGGAGACCGTAAAACGACGGCCATCTCCTCCGGCGCCATTTTATGGTGAGAAATGGCCTGGGTTTCTGAGTAAGTGTGTCTGCTTACGTAACATTTTCTGTGTGTGTGCGCACCCGTGTATGTATACCCTCGCAGTCCTCTTCTAGCTCTGCTCTACCAGAGCAGTAAATTCACCATGCGTATGTAAAGGACATCACACTGCTTGCTTAGTGAGTACCACTTCCTCCCGATTTGATCCATACCTGGTACAAACTCAGGATCTCTGCCTTGCTAGCACACTTGACCGCTCTCCTTAAGCGTCTTGCCAGACAGTGCCACGCGAAAAGCTAGCTGGCCCAAGTGGGGAGACTTCAGGCTGAGGAGTACATAGTGATCAATAGTGTATCCCCCATGATCAGTTGGGAGGTGTGATTTAAAGCCGCACAATATCAGTTTTCAGCATCTTTACCAGACCTCTGCCCTCTTCCTATCACTGACCCCCCTCTTCTTCTTCCCCTGAACGCACTCACACACACCTCCCCCTCCCTCCCCAGGAAACTAGCGTATTGGCTGGCCAGGCATTATTAATGCATCTGGACGTTGGGAGCAACATCAAACTAAAGTAATTAAACAGAGACTGAAGGGCCCAGGAGCTCTGCACTTGATTAATGATATGCCTTTCAGCTGATAGGGCTGATAAAAGGCTCGCATCTCATTCTTGTCCACAAAACCTCTAGGGATTGTGGGTAAATTACTACATATGGGGTTAAAGTAGGGGAGAAAAGTCTGTGTCTAAAGCCTACTTCATCCTTTAAAGCGTATGAGGCTCCAATAAGGTGAGGACTAGACGGATAAGTTATTCATGTTTGTAGTATAAAAGCCTTGATGTATATGATGATGTACCGTGCGGAAGAAAGCGTTGGAGTTTGTTCTTCTTACAAATCAATATTGAGCTTTATACATGTAATGTACCATGTAGGGAATGGGTCGTACATGTCATAGTCTATTCCCTGTGTGTTGCAGAGAGATTTATTAAAGAATAACACCAAAGGTTGTTTACCATAGCTACGTCTGACTATGTTTAGGACTACGATATTAATTACATTTCGAAACCTCAAATCACGCTGTACAAAGAAAAAAGGACGTTGATTTATACACAGCAAACCCTTTTGATTGATCGGGAGAGATTGACGTGTGCCGCTTTGCCTCACAACACTAAAAGTCACATCCGAGAAGGCCAGGCAGAAATCAACATGGCTCCATAACCATTCAGCCACTCACTGTCTGGGAGAGCTGCTGACCTCAGCAAACTATTACGACCAGTCGGACAAAGTTGTTTGGTCACAAACACACACGCAGGCAGGCAGGCATGCACACACACTGTCACACCATGATCTGTTTCACCTGTCTTTGTGCTGGTCTCCACCCCCCTCCAGGCGTCGCTCATCTTCCCCATTATCCCCAGTGTATTTATGCCTGTGCTCTCTGTGTTGCCAGTTGTTTTTGTTCGTCACGTCTACCAGCCGTTTTCCCCTTGCTCCTGCCTGTTTCTAGTTCCTGTTTTATAGTTTTACGGGTTTTGACCATCCTGCCTACTCTAAGCCTGCCTGCTGTTCTGTACCTTGTCACACCACACTGGAAGATTGACCTGTGCATGCTCTGACCCTGAGACTGCCTGCTGTTCTGTACCTTGTCACACCATTCTGGATGATTGACCTGTTTCTGCCTTGACCCTGAGACTGCCTGCTGTTCTGTACCTTGTCACACCATACTGGATGATTGACCTGTTTCTGCCTTGACCCCTGAGACTGCCTGCTGTTCTGTACCTTGTCACACCATACTGGATGATTGACCTGTGCCTGCCTTGACCCCTGAGACTGCCTGCTGTTCTGTACCTTGTCACACCACACTGGATGATTGACCTGTTTCTGCCTTGACCCTGAGACTGCCTGCTGTTCTGTACCTTGTCACACCATACTGGATGATTGACCTGTTTCTGCCTTGACCCTGAGACTGCCTGCTGTTCTGTACCTTGTCACACCATACTGGATGATTGACCTGTTTCTGCCTTGACCCCTGAGACTGCCTGCTGTTCTGTGCCTTGTCACACCACACTGGATGATTGACCTGTGCCTGCCTTAACCCCTGAGACTGCCTGCTGTTCTGTACCTTGTCACACCATACTGGATGATTGACCTGTTTCTGCCTTGACCCTGAGACTGCCTGCTGTTCTGTACCTTGTCACACCATACTGGATGATTGACCTGTTTCTGCCTTGACCCCTGAGACTGCCTGCTGTTCTGTGCCTTGTCACACCACACTGGAAGATTGACCTGTGCCTGCCTTGACCCTGAGACTGCCTGCTGTTCTGTGCCTTGTCACACCACACTGGAAGATTGACCTGTGCCTGCCTTGACCCTGAGACTGCCTGCTGTTCTATACCTTTTGGACTCTGATCTGGACTACTGATCTCTGCCTGCCCTAGACCTGTCGTTTTGCCTGCCCCCTGTTCTAGTAATACACTTTTGTTACTTCGACACTGTCTGCATCTGGGTCTTCCCTGCAACGTGATACACAGGCACACACACACACAATCTTGTACAACTAACCTTGTGGGGTGACACAAGTCAGCCCCATTCAAAATAGCTTTACCCTAACCTTAAGCCTGACCCTAAACTTAACCCCAAAACCTAACCATAACCCTAAACTTAACCCAAGCTCCTAACCCTGAACCTAATTCTAACCCTAAATCCCATAGAGATAGTATTTGACTAACTTTTTGTTTGTTTACTATTCCTGTGGGGACTTCTGGTCCCCACAAGTATAATTAAACACGTCCACACACACATACACAGCCAGAGAGGCTGCTGGGTGGATTTCAGGGTTCACTTACCATGGTCTTACGCACACGCACACACACACACACGCACACGCACACGCACACACACACAAAAATTCATACACACGCACGACTACCAAAACTCTCTCATCCCTCATTCATAATTGGATTTAAAAAATACATGGTGTGGGCATCGGCTGTTATCTGGTGTCAGTTTGAGTCAAGAGGCTTGCCACTCTTCCATTTGCACTCTCCCTTCTATCTTTCTTCCCCTCTATCTCGCTCTCTCGTCCTCTCAGTGCCTCCCTACGATCGATAGTTAACCTCGACGCAGAACCCAACCAGTACAACAGCAATAATAAGCTGTTGACAGCTGAGCTGGAGCATACTGTATATAGAAGATGAGCTGGTATGAGCGTTGTGCTGTATGCGTTCCAGTTGGTGCAATTTGTTGCCGAGCAGAACAATCTGCCAATGGTGTATGTCAGACAGACGGCACTGAACATGTCTGTGTGTATCTGGTTCATGTCAAGCAGGGAGGCACTGTGTTTGAAGGTAGGCCTTGAAATACATCCACAGGTGCACCTCCAATTGACTCAAATGATGTAAATTAGCCTATCAGAAGCTTCTAAAGCCATGGCATAATTTTCTGGCATTTTCCAAGCTGTTTAAAAGCACAGTCAACATAGTGTATGTAAACTTCTGACCCACTGGAATTGTGATACAGTGACTTAGTGAAATAATCTGTCTGTAAACAATTGTTGGAAAAATTACTTGTGTCATGCACTTTCCAAAACTATAGTTTGTTAACAAGACATTTGTGGAGTGGTTGAAAACAAGTTTTAATGACTCCAACTTAAGTGTATGTAAACTTCCGACTTCAACTGTATGTGCTTTTTGTTGTCTTTGTGTGTGTTTGTGTTTCTCTGAATGCAATTATGCCTGTGTGGACTTCAAAAGGAAGACCTGTCATGTAATTCTCAATTGATGGAGAGAGTGTGTATTGTTACTGCTGTGGTGCTGTCCTTTTGTATTGATGCCTCCTCCTCCCCTTCCATCATAGGATTAGACAGGACTGACAGTCTGGCCGGAGACTGAGGGATGTTTTACTGACCTATAGGGGATTAACTAACTGTGTGAGTTACGAGCAGAGAGACACTTCAGTAGCATCTAATAAGCAGCCATTATGGACTCATAAACACAGGCCGTAAACCTGAGCTATGATAACACACAGACACATGTATATTATACACACTGGCACGTACGTACGTGCGCACGCACGCACGCACACACACACACACACACACACACACACACACACACACACACACACACACACACACACACACACACACACACATACTTGTGTCTCTTGAGCGAAAGCCCCATGTGCTGCTTCATCTGCTGCATGCCGTGGTAGTCTGTGTAGATGAGGTCAAAGGGCAGAGGTCCTGTCAAGGGGCAGCTCCCTCTGCCTGGGGGCACCCCGAGAAATCTACGAGACAGAAACACAGAGCAGAGGTTACATGAACTACTGTACAGTTCAAACACACAGAGCAGGGGTTACATGAACTACTGTATGGTTCAAACACACAGAGCAGAGGTTACATGAACTACTGTACGGTTCAAACACACAGATCAGGGGTTACATGAACTACTGTACGGTTCAAACACACAGAGCAGGGGTTACATGAACTACTGTATGGTTCAAACACACAGAGCAGAGGTTACATGAACTACTGTACGGTTCAAACACACAGAGCAGGGGTTAAATGAACTACTGTACGGTTCAAACACACAGAGCAGGGGTTAAATGAACTACTGTACGGTTCAAACACACAGAGCAGGGTTAAATGAACTACTGTACGGTTCAAACACACAGAGCAGGGGTTACATGAACTACTGTACGGTTCAAACACACAGAGCAGGGGTTAAATGAACTACTGTACGGTTCAAACACACAGAGCAGAGGTTACATGAACTACTGTACGGTTCAAACACACAGATCAGGGGTTACATGAACTACTGTACGGTTCAAACACACAGAGCAGGGGTTACATGAACTACTGTATGGTTCAAACACACAGAGCAGAGGTTACATGAACTACTGTATGGCTCAAACACACAGAGCAGAGGTTACATTAACTACTGTATGGTTCAAACACACAGAGCAGAGGTTACATGAACTACTGTACGGTTCAAACACACAGAGCAGGGGTTACATGAACTACTGTATGGTTCAAACACACAGAGCAGAGGTTACATTAACTACTGTATGGTTCAAACACACAGAGCAGAGGTTACATTAACTACTGTATGTTTCAAACACACAGAGCAGAGGTTACATTAACTACTGTACGGTTCAAACACACAGAGCAGGGGTTACATTAACTACTGTACGGTTCAAACACACAGAGCAGGGGTTACATGAACTACTGTATGTTTCAAACACACAGAGCAGAGGTTACATGAACTACTGTATGGTTCAAACACACAGAGCAGTGGTGGTCCTTCTGTAGCACAGTTGGTCGAGCATGGCGCTTGTAACGCCAGGGTAGTGGGTTCGATTCCCGGGACCACCCATATGTAGAATGTATGCACACATGACTGTAAGTCGCTTTGGATAAAAGTGTCTGCTAAATGGCATATATTATTATATTATATTAGGTTACAAGAACTACTGTACGGTTCAAACACACAAAGCAGGGGTTACATGAACTACTGTATGGTTCAAACACACAGAGCAGGGGTTACATGAACTACTGTACGGTTCAAACACACAGAGCAGAGGTTACATTAACTACTGTATGGTTCAAACACACAGAGCAGAGGTTACATTAACTACTGTATGGTTCAAACACACAGAGCAGGGGTTACATTAACTACTGTACGGTTCAAACACACAGAGCTGAGGTTACATTAACTACTGTATGGTTCAAACACACAGAGCAGAGTTTACATTAACTACTGTATGATTCAAACACACAGAGCAGAGGGTACATTAACATTTACATTTACATTTAAGTCATTTAGCAGACGCTCTTATCCAGAGCGACTTACAAATTGGTGCATTCACCTTATGACATCCAGTGGAACAGCCACTTTACAATAGTGCATCTAAATATTTTAAGGGGGGGGTGAGAAGGATTACTTTATCCTATCCTAGGTATTCCTTAAAGAGGTGGGGTTTCAGGTGTCTCCGGAAGGTGGTGATTGACTCCGCTGTCCTGGCGTCGTGAGGGAGTTTGTTCGAGGTTACATTAACTACTGTATGTTTCAAACACACAGAGCAGAGGTTACATTAACTACTGTATGTTTCAAACACACAGAGCAGAGGTGACATGAACTACTGTATGGTTCAAACAAAGAGCAGAGGTTATGTTAACTACCGTGTGTTTGAAACACACAGCACACAGACAGAGCAGAGGTTACATTATAATATAATAATAATAATATATATGCCATTTAGCAGACGCTTTTATCCAAAGCGACTTACAGTCATGTGTGCATACATTCTACGTATGGGTGGTCCCGGGATCGAACCCACTACCCTGGCGTTACAAGCACCATGCTCTACCAACTGAGCTACAGGACCACCCACATTAACTACCGTGTGTTTCAAACACACAGCACACAGACAGAGCAGAGGTTACATTAACTACTGTGTGTTTCAAACACACAGCACACAGACAGAGCAGAGGTTACATTAACTACTGTGTGTTTCAAACACACAGCACACAGACAGAGCAGAGGTTACATTAACTATGGTTTCCATTGATCAGTTGGCTGAAGAAGGTTATGAGATTTAAATGTGTTATTGTCACATACACGGGATCGGTGCAGTGAAAAGTGTTGATTTACAGGGTCAGCCATAGTAGTACGGCGCCCCTGGAGAAAATTAGGGTGAAGTGGCTTGCTCAAGGGCACATAGGCCGATTTTCTACCTTGTCAGCTCAGATATTGGCACCAGCTTTAACCACAAGTCTACCTGCTGGGCTGCTAGATGCCTGCATGGGCACCTGTTGTATACTTCAGACCAGGAGTCACTGACCACATGACCCTGACCAGGAAACACTGTGCCCTGGAATGTAGGGTCAAAAGTCGATCCTGGTCAGGTCAAAACACCTTCGTTCCTGTACTGCATTCACAGTAACTCACTTTGAATAAACCACCAACTCATTATCGTACTATGACGAGAGAGACGTTGAACCTGCTTCCAAGCCCCCGAGCATTAGAGAAACACAATGAAACATCAATCAATCAGCTAGATCAAACGACAGCACTGCGTTGAGGATGAGGGTGAAGCACCGTTCAGTTGTGTGATCCAAACTGTATGAGTAGCAGATGGCCAGAACAGTGAGCGGGCAACAGCATCAGAAAAAGAAGGAGATCTACACATCATACGGTCAAAGGGGCACCGACCGGGGAGACGTGTCTGTTTCAGAGATGAGAGGAGCGAGGGAGAGGACGAAAGAGGAGTGTGTGTCAGAGAGAGAGAGATGCAGAGAGAATCCCTGCCAGTGGGTGGTTTAGTTTTTTGCATTATTAAGGAAGAGTGATAGTTGGAGCCTGTGTGAGAGAGGATGTGTGTGTGTGTGTGTGTGTGTGTGTGTGTGTGTGTGTGGTCTACTTCTGTGTGTCAGTGTGTGTGTGTGTGTGGTCTACTTCTGTGTGTCAGTGTGTGAGTGTGTGCGGTCTACTTCTGTGTGTCAGTGTGTGTGTGCGGTCTACTTCTGTGTGTCAGTGTGTGTGTCTCTCACACACATTGCTCTCTCCACGGTACAGTGATCCTACCATTGATTCCCCCACAACATTCCAAACTCCTTACCATTTAAAAATAAAAGGAATCTACCGCAACCCAAAACCCTTGCCTTCACTGATTTCTGCTATACCCCACTGGGCGGAAGGATTCTCCTATGTTTCTCATGTCTTTCCCTCATCAATTTGCACTGTATCCATTTCCTCCTACTAGACGTGAAGAAGTAGAGATCACCCCTGAGACCACAGGGCTGTGTCTGCTTTCACTCCCGTCACTTGACTCCATTTTCTTTCGCATCGATTGGCTAAAACCTCGGCGTTACCGTGCCGACCAAGTCCCTATTGGACAGCTGACCTGTGAGTGGTCTGGGTGAGAGATCTGAGGGGTTGTGTGTGTGTGTGTGTGTGTGTGTGTGTGTGTGTGTGTGTGTGTGTGTGTGTGTGTGTGTGTGTGTGTGTGTGTGTGTGTGTTGGCCCATCGTGACAGATGGAGACAAGGCTAATGGACATGGTGGTGGAGGTCGGCTACAGTCAATTTCCTCTCTCTACAGAACACGCTTATGTTTTAGGTTTGATTGAGCAGACCCTCTTATCCCGAGGGACTTACAATAAGTGCATTTGGAAAAGGAAGTTAATATGAATGACCGCATACTGTAATACGAGAAAATAAAACACACACTCATTTGAAGTAACAATCCCAACGCTATAATGAAGGAGAGAAAGGGAGAGGGAGAGAGAAAGAGAAAGAGAGAGAAAGAGACAGTGTGTCTCCATGCATGTGTGTTTTGGAGCTCAGACAGCAAACACCACACACACACACACACACACATTTATTACCCAAACACACACGATACAGACACAACATGTTCCTCTGCTCATCTATTTCCCTACAGACTCAAGGACACCACTGTTGAATATGCTATAAACACAGAAGCCTTTAACAAGCCTCTCACGCCAAACACAGCCCGTACAGCATGTTGGGATGAGAGGGTCATTTGTATGGAGTGAGACAGGATGCTGTTGTCTATAACCTACTATCTCCAGGCCCTGTTACGCAGTAAATATAGTTCTGAGAGCTCTTGTTAGAAAGAGGAGAGGATGTGAGTCTAATACTGTAAGTCTCTGTCTGAATCTCATCCTTGAGAGTGAGAGGAGATAAGTGTGGCTGACGTCTGTGTGTGTGTGTGTGTGTGTGTGTGTGTGTGTGTGTGTGTGTGTGTGTGTGTGTGTGTGTGTGTGTGTGTGTGTGTGTGTGTGTGTGTGTGTGTGTGTGTGTGTGTGTGTGTGTGTGTGTGTGTGTGTGTGTGTGTGTGTGTGTGTGTGCCTCTGCAATTTGATGGGATTTCTGAAAGAGGTTTCACCGCAGACAAGATGAGCTGCCACTGTCTCCCTCCTCCACCTCTTCACCCACACTCGTCCGTCCGGCCCTGAATGGCAGGATTGAGCCCTTCTCCCATCAAGAATCCCCCTCCCCACCCAACCAACATATCCCCCAAATTTCTCTGTCCTTCACATCGCTCACACTCCCATGTAGCCTATTTCACATAACAAGCAAAGACAAACTAAAGTACTGTTCTTTACTGTACTGACAGTTAAACACAACACTCCTGCAGTACCGCATGTACTGTATGTATACAAATAAATCAACATTTTGTCAGAGTATGAGCCTAATGGAAGACAATCTCTAGTGGAGTCTTTTACTGTAAAGTATTAACACATGAAAGAGCATAAGCTTTACGCTTTAATGATACATTATATAAGGCTTGGTGGTACTGAGTCCGATAGGAGCGTCTGTGTGTAGTGGGGTACACTTTGTTGAACACACCGTGTGGTGTGTGGGGGGAGGCTGTGTGTTTTTGTACGTGTGGTGACAGTGTTGGGTTCTGATTTCTTGACTTATGAAATCACTAAATATACTTGTTCGTGTCACTGAGGGAGAGAGGGGAGTATAAAACACTTCCATTCCGTCAGGATGTGTTATCATTAGCCATCGGGGATCATATGGGAGGAGGAAAGACACAGTCTGGTACCAGTCACCACGACTGCCGTGAGTTGGGGAGGAGCGAGCACTATGGGGCAGAGGTCAGGTCAGATGAAGTGAGGAAGTGAGGAAGATATAACACTAAGGTTCTGTCTAGGAACAGAGATGCATTGGCAGTTCAGATATAGAGGAGGAGACTCGGCATAGGAGAAAGAGATAAACGTTGCCTTCCAAACATCTCTAACTCTTAGAATGTTCTCTCCATTCCAGAATGTGATTGTTACGCATCAGTGCATTTCATCCACGCTGCCCACAAACCAAGGCACGCAGCCTGTTTTTAATTATAGGCTGTTTTTCAATTTGTCAATTTCAAATTATTTTCGAGCAAGTTTTTTTATTTTCTGAGAACAGTTTGAATTGAGGTGTGTTCTGGCTCATTCATTCACATAAAAGTAGTCATTTTTTACTTTTGCGGACCAATTCATTTTTCTGACCCGGACAAAATTTCCCAAACACTTCCCAATTGTTAGTGCAGTTCAAGTCTGCAGACATTTGCTCATCTCGCGTCCTGCACACACAAGTTCACATGTTCCATCTGTTACCTGCATCGCAGTCATAGTTGTTTTCGTTACCAATAACAACTTTGGAAATGTTTCTATCAAAGGTTGTGCCTTATTAAGTTAAAATAGTTTCTGCATGTCATGTTATGTCGTTTCTACTGTAGCACCGTGTTTTTGTGTATATTCCTTATAACCGCGGACACGCAAGGTAACGTTACTCGTTTCATAACCTTTATGGTGTTATACTCAATGCTTAGGTAGCTAACTACATTATTTTATTAGCTCTGGAAAACAATGCTAATTGCGTCAGAGAAGTATTAGCTAGCGTTGTATTCTGAAGCCTTATGACTCCCCAGCGGTCTAAGGCACAGCATCTCAGTGCTATAGGCGTCACGACAGACACACTGGTTCAAATCCAGGCTGCGTTTCTATCAAAGTAAGTGCCTTATTACGTTAATAGTTTCTGTATGTGACTTGCATGTGAACTGTACGTCCAATTACAAAACCTCCCTTGCTCAGTAATCATCATCACCTGAACTGAACTATGTGGCCATTGAGGGCTGCGTTGATCAGATGGGAAAATATTTTTTATACCGCCTGGTTGTTTTCCGAGGGCATTTCACAAAGCTGTTTATCATGTCCTCCGTATCCACTGCCCCCATTATGAGGTTATAGTCAAGCACACAATCTGGTTTGATGTTTCTCTCTCCAGTCAGGTAGTCCATCCTCCCTGTGGCCGACATGGCTGCTGTATGGACAGTGGAGAGGACATGGACGTCTCGCTTGTCATGCCACTTTACTGCCAGCTGTTGACCGTGCTCCTTGAACTCCACCTCCCCTCTCTGCATCGTCCTGCATCCAAATGCCGGCATCCCCTTCCTGTTTGACCTGACCGTGCCACAAGCCCCTGTGTTGTTGGAGAGCAGATGCTAGAAGAGTGTGTGGGACTGCTGTCTACGTACAAAGTGTGTCCCTTGCTGAAGTGAGGAGCCAGCATGGTCATCACCACGGACAAGGACACCCCGAGCCCCTCGTGCTCATCAATGCATAGGTCTTTGCATGGCACACTCAACCAAATGCTATTTTTAGGCTTGTAAGAACATTTCTTATTTTGTATAACGGGTCGTTTAGGATGGCAGTAGCGTTGTTGACGAAATGCAGTCATCACAGCAGAACCAGGAAGCAGTCTTGGGAAAAGAGGGTGGCAAAGAAGGGAGATGCAAACATAGGATCGGCACTCCAGTATCCTCTTAGGGAGTTCTTCTTTACTATCCCCATGAGGACTGTCACCAGGAAGGTATACATTTCACTAATTGTGGTTGTCCCCCCCACTCCTGGCTCTCTCTTCTTCTGTAGCTCCAAGGCTTAGCAATTGGTCTCTACTATGTCTCCCACCAGCCTCTCTGTCAGTTACAACTTGAAGCACTCTGCCTCAGATGGAAATGGCAAGGGGTATTGCACTCCAGACTGGGACTCATCAAAGCAAACAGCAGGGCCAGGAGGGGTGAAATGGCTGGCAGCCTTCCAGCTACCACAGAACTCCTGTACTTCATCCACTGTCGGTTTGCCTCCATCGCCACCAGCATCTTCAAAGGGAACTGGGACGTTGTCAGTGGACAAGGGGTCCTTAGATTCAGGGTTCTCAATGGCTGGGGGGTAGCTCCTCACTGTCACTGTCAGAATCTGATTCCTGACTTTCATACTGACTCATTGTCAGAATTGTAAGAAATCTCCAGAATTTCCGCATTTGTGAGTTGTCTCCTTTTGAAAGACATTGCTAATGCTACAGCTTAGCTCACTAGATACATACATAAACAACAACACTGAATGGGTCAGAGTGGGAGTGAGAGGTTATGTAATTGACTGCTGGCACGCGCCATTTGTATCAATAAATCACTATCAGAAAATATTTTGATTTTGTAATTATTGATATATTTACTGTTTTATTCTCATGTTTTCAAGTACCAGTGATAAATCATGCATTCCGATTCTTGCATAGATTGTAATGGGCACATAGTATGTGTGTACATTACTTTTTTGAAGGTTGTACTGATTATGATGAGCTAAGCTAATTCCAGCTATGTGTGGAGCCATGTTTGTTGACATACAATGCATTCTGGGTTTCACGTAATCGTCTGTCGGACCAAAGATGCTATAACAAAATGAGATGAGTAAGGGTTCACTCATTTTTTGAGAACTTCAGGAAGTGAATGGTGGGATGTGAACGATGGACGACACACCCCTTCAACATGCATACTATAAACAGACCAATAAACAGAAAGAAAGCATGGCGGTGCGCTGAAACTAATCGTCGGATTACTTTCGATTTCTAGAAAGTGTTTTACTCTATCATTTAGAACAATGGTGAGCTCACTCGTGATGTGATTAATTATACATAGTAATTGCTATTTTTATTTTTTTATTTCACCTTTATTTAACCAGGTAGGCTAGTTGAGAACAAGTTCTCATTTACAACTGCGACCTGACCAAGATAAAGCATAGCAGTGTGAACAGACAACAACACAGAGTTACACATGGAGTAAACAATAAACAAGTCAATAACACAGTAGAAAAAAAAGAAAAAAGAGTCTATATACATTGTGTGCAAAAGGCATGAGGAGGTATGCGAATAATTACAATTTAGCAGATTAACACTGGAGTGATACATTATCAGATGGTCATGTGCAGGTAGAGATACTGGTGTGCAAAAGAGCAGAAAAGTAAATAAATAAAAACAGTATGGGGATGAGGTAGGTAAATTGGGTGGGCTATTTACCGATGGACTATGTACAGCTGCAGCGATCGGTTAGCTGCTCAGATAGCAGATGTTTAAAGTTGGTGAGGGAGATAAAAGTCTCCAACTTCAGCGATTTTTGCAATTTGTTCCAGTCACAGGCAGCAGAGAACTGGAAGGAAAGGCAGCCAAATGAGTTGTTGGCTTTAGGAATGATCAGTGAGATACACCTGCTGGAGCGCGTGCTACGGGTGGGTGTTGCCATCGTGACCAGTGAACTGAGATAAGGCGGAGCTTTACTGGCGGGTCTGGCGACGAATATGTAGTGAGGGTCAGCCGACTAGAGCATACAGGTCGCAGTGGTGGGTGGTATAAGGTGCTTTAGTAACAAAACAGATGGCACTGTGATAAACTGCATCTAGTTTGCTGAGTAGAGTATTGGAAGCTATTTTGTAGATGACATCGCCGAAGTCGAGGATCGGTAGGATAGTCAGTTTTACTAGGGTAAGTTTGGCGGCGTGAGTGAAGGAGGCTTTGTTGCGAAATAGAAAGCCTACTCTAGATTTGATTTTTGTCAGGGGAAATAGCTTGATCTTCAACTCCTTCTGCAGCTTGAAAAGCCAGTGTTCCTTCCCCAGGGGAGAGAGCTTCTTTGTGTGTCCTGTGTTGGTTGTTGGTCTGGTAGATATGTTGAAAGTGTTTTGTAGCCGCTCCTGTAGAGGTATGTGTATACCATAGTACCTAGTGTTTTTGGTTTATTCAAATTGTTCACTAAGTTTGGTGAATTATTCTGTTTCATTTGTTCCCAGGGGGGGAAGGGGAAGGCCCCTTGGGAGTGTTTGTGCAAGAGGCCTGCGGGCAAACATATACCCGTAGTATTTACTCTGTCTATACATACTAGTTAAGACCTGGGCGGACCACCCCCTGTATTTTGGTTAGCGCCAGGTGGTGCTAAGAATAGGTAACCAGTGTGTAGACAGGTAAGGTAGGAGAGGGGGAACTTGAACTTTCTTTGCTTTGGTTCCGTCCAGCCCCTTTTCCCCACCTTACCGTGTGAAGGGAGAATAAATTCCCTGTAAACGGTAATATTCTCTGCCTCCGTCATCCGCACCTACAATCACGTTCCTTATCCCACTCCATGGGGAGTTGAGTTGTAGCAGGGTGTTGCGTTCCCTCCTCCAAGAGGCTTACGTAACAGCCAGTTAGCACAAAACAGAGCAACAGTCTTTACAACCTGTTCTTCGTTCAGAAAGGCTGGCTTTTCTTCTGGTTTCATACCCTCGTCTCTTGGCAGCCGTTCAGCCCGTCAACGCCACTCTGCTGCGTGACTAACGTTGTCAGAATCATGCAAGAGAGGAAACGAGAGGAAAACGAGGGAGTCTTTTGATTCATTTATCCCCCCCCCCTTACTAATACCGATTATGATTCCACGATGGCACAGTGAGCGACTGGCATTGCCAGGGTTGTTTGTGTAGAGCGGACATGTCGGTGGGCATGTGGTTTGAGTTACGACAAGCGAGGGACACAAACACACTCGTTTAAAATGAAATGGCAGAGGGCCAGGACACACATGTCCAATGACACTCAGGGGCACAGAGGCGCCCAATCGCCCAGCGTCCTCCTTGTCTCTGGGCTGGCGTCCAATCAGCAAGCCCCTATGAATGAACACTGTGACCACATAGTAGGCCTATGTGAAGATGGGAGTGAGTTAGGCTTTGGTGGATACAGATAGGGGTAATATAGAGAAGTGCTCTGTTGCTGATCATTATTCTGTGAGAATCCAAGGTCCCCCATGTCTACAGAGGTCAAACATCTCTCAGTACTTGTAAAACCTTGGATAATATCTACATTATGTGAATTAAGATGGGGGTCTCTCTCTCTCTCTCTCTCTCTCTCTCTCTCTCTCTCTCTCTCTCTCTCACACCCCTTTCATCCTCCCTTTTCCTCTCTCTCTCTCTCTCTCTCTCTCTCTCTCTCTCTCTCTCTCTCTCTCTCACCCCTTTCATCCTCCCTTTTCCTCTCTCTCGCTCTCTCTCACCCCTTTTATCCTCCCTTTTCCTCTCTCTCGCTCCCTCACCCCTTTCATCCTCCCTTTTCCTCTCTCTCGCTCCCTCACCCCTTTCATCCTCCCTTTTCCTCTCTCTCGCTCCCTCACCTCTCTCTCTCTCTCTCTCTCTCTCTCTCTCTCTCTCTCTCTCTCTCTCTCTCTCTCTCTCTCTCTCTCTCTCTCTCTCTCTCTCTCTCTCTCTCTCTCTCTCTCTCTCTCTCTCTCTCTCTCTCTCTCTCTCTCTCTCTCTAAAGAAGAAAGGGATGTGTGTGTGTGTGTGTCCAACTGTGTATGTGAGGTTGTCAGCTGGCTAAGCGTCTGTGCAGGGTGAAGGGTCTCCTGCGCAGTGGGAGCAGCTCAGGGTGATGAGATGAGCCATGGGTGTGTGTGTGAGCGTGTGAGCAGCAGCGGGGGAGGGGCGCCCCATCAGGCCTGTCAGCAGGCTGTCATATCGTCCCCTCGGCTGACTAGAGGACAGGGTCAGGCAGAGTGGGAGGGGAGGGAGGGGGGGTGGCCTGAAAGTCTGACTGTGACAGCACTGTGGTATATTGGGCATTAATGTATATACATGTATCACAGCCAGACTTGCGCATGTGTATCGCATGTTCCCTCTCTCTCTCACACACACACACATGCAGGCCCTATACGGACAACCAGGCGGATGCTGGAGCAGATGATTAGATAATTACATGGATGGTTTGAGTGTGTGATTGCTGCTCTGCTGTCTTCCCTCCTCTGATGGAGGGTGTGATGAAACTGGATGTTGTGGAACAAATCAGTGAAATGACATGCTGCTAATTGGTTCTAGTTAACTCTGTGTGTTTGTGTGTGTGTGTGCAGCCGTGTATGCATGTATGTGTGTGTGCGCGGATGCATGTGTGTGTGTATCACATGTGTGACAGTGTGTCTGAGATAAGGGAGATGCTAAAGCCATTAACTCCAGCCAGAGGAGGAAGAGAGGAGCGCTAGATGAGTCAAAGAGAGGAGAGGAAAGAGGGAATAACTTCTCCGCCTCCTCTGTCAGAGGGAGTGAAGGGATAAACTGTCTGCCTGGTTCCTAGAGTAACAGAGAGGGCGGGAGAAAGAGGGGGAGGGAGGAAAGAAAGAGAATGGTGGAGACAGAGAGAAAGAGGGGGAGGGAGGAAAGAAAGAGAATGGTGGAGACAGAGAGAAAGAGGGGGAGGGAGGAAAGAAAGAGAATGGTGGAGACAGAGAGAAAGAGGGGAGGGAGGAAAGAAAGAGAATGGTGGAGACAGAGAGAAAGAGGGGGAGGGAGGAAA
The DNA here is from genome assembly GCF_023373465.1 of Oncorhynchus keta. Classification (NCBI taxonomy): domain Eukaryota; kingdom Metazoa; phylum Chordata; class Actinopteri; order Salmoniformes; family Salmonidae; genus Oncorhynchus; species Oncorhynchus keta. Next base: position 65,276,035 of record NC_068430.1, on the reverse strand, counting down.
GAAAGAGAATGATGGAGACAGAGAGAAAGAGCAGGGAAAAGGGAAAGGGGACTGCATTCAACTAAAATGTGTCTTCTGCATGTAACCCATCCCTCTGAATCAGAGAGGTGCGGAGTGCTTCCTTAACTGACATCCATGGGTTCCAGTCGGGCCTCTGGCTTGTGATTCTCCCTCTCTCTTCCACGCTCTCTCTCACCCCTCCAACACTCCTCCTCCACACACAGCCCTCTTCTCTCTCTCCTCTGACAGCTTACTAATGAGAGACCTGACACATTGAGACCGAGAGAGAGGGAGACTGTTCTGACTGAGATCAGCGTTCCTCCTGCATATGCGTGCCTCCATTTATAATGATCCTGCTCCTGCTTTGTCTCCACTTTGGCTGAGCGCCGTTTTACACGTCAGCAAATCCAGTTGTTTCACTAAAATTCCCCTTAAATCATGACGGATAAGCCTCTCCTTTGGTTGTGAAGGGGGCCACAGAGGAGAGGACACACACACACTGGTGTACACACACACACACACACACACACACACACACACACACACACATACACACACACACACACACACACTGGTGTACACACAAACACACACACACACACACACACACACACACACACACACACACACACACACACACACACACACTGGTGTACACACACACGACACACACACACTGGTGCACACACACACACACACACACACACACACACACACACACACACACACACACACACACACACACACACACACACACACACACACACACACACACACACACACACACACACACACACACTGGTGTACACACACACACACACTGGTGTACACACACACACAGCTCGGCTGCTGACAGGGCAGTGTACAAACACAAGAGTAATAATTACTATATATTGATTGGTGAGAGAGAGGGTGATTATACAGGGGACTGAGCTGAGGTAAGCCCTCTAGAATCCCCTGTAGACACTCAACTGGGGAACAGGGTGATTTGTGGAAAGGCTATGCACTTTAGCCAGCAGGTATAGAGGTGGTGGTGAAGAACAGGCACAACATACACAACACGTTGTGTTCTATTACTAGTGGGATGGGAGTTATTCCTGAACACAAGCATGAGCAGGAAAAACTCTGGGTCATTAGACATGTCACACAGCACATTCTGTACACTGACACGGACAGATACATCCAATGTGGTAAACATGCCAATTTCCCCTCTTAGGCTATCTGAAGAGTGGAGAGAGGAGAGCCATTACTGCACCAATCTAATACAAAAGCACATACAACTGCCATTATGTTCTGCATCTTCATCTCACATGATTCAATTACAGCCTCCTCAGTTAGCAGCACAAACAAGAGAGAGAAAAAGAGAGGCGCAGAGTTCAGAGAAAAAGAGAGAGAAAGAGAGAGAGAAATAATGGGAAAGAAAGAGAGGGCAATGTATTTCCTCTTAGTAAAATCAACCCCTCAACTTCATTTCAAGCCTGGCTGCACCAAAATGGGCCAGTTTGCCCCTAGTGAGGATATAGAAAACTCCAGCCCTAGTTTGACCTGATTTTGAAGGACCTTTTTCTCTCCGAGCCAATGGAAAATATGGAACATCGTCATTATCCATAATTCGTTTTTAGAAGTCATGTGAAAATGAGATGACAATATTTCAATATTCGTGGCGGTGAGCAGAAAAGACGGAAACGCCCCTCCAGGAGCGACAGGAAGGAAGGCAATATTCCTGACGCCGCATTCCGGGGGTAATAGCATGTCAAATTCATAGGGCAGTCGTCTGAATGGATGGTTATGGGGCTCTCATGCTAGCTCACATTGAGGTATGTGATCGTTTAACACACAATCAGCTACACTTCCTTATCCTAACTTTGGCCATTTGGAAGAAACTCTCAACTGATCTCAGATCAGTGCCAATGGAGCAACTTCATCCAATTCAGAATCAGAGTTCATGTGATGTTTTTGACAGCAGGGCCGCCTTTACTTCTCTGAACCCAATTAGTGTCTAGAGCCAGCTATAGCAGCAGTTGCTCTGTCTGAGCTTTTAAATGAGTGGGGTTCGATGTAACTGGTCTTTAGAAGGGATCTGTGTTCCCTTTAGCCACAGCTTTAGCTCTAGCACAGCACCACAGGGCTCCACCGAAGCACTTCACACATAACTCACCATCGATTGGGCGAGACTGAAATTTCATCCTTTCTTGCTCCATGTTATTGTGTTTCTCTCTCACCAGCTCACCCTTTATATCCTTCTCACTATACATCGCTTTCTCTTTTTCCATCCTCTATTTCCCTCCGTTTCTCTTTCGATCCCCCCTCACTCTTGTCTAGATTCAGAGTCTGCATGGCTTTTTCACTCTCTCTCTCTCTCTCTCTCTCTCTCTCTCTCTCTCTCTCTCTCTCTCTCTCTCTCTCTCTCTCTCTCTCTCTCTCTCTCTCTCTCTCTCTCTCTGCCCCCCTCTCTCTCTCTCTCTCTCTCTGCATGCTGGGAGTGATTGGTGCATGCTGGGAATTGTTTGAGTGAAGGAGTGGGTGTGTTAGTTAGATATTCACAACTTTCTTTCGGTTTGCTATTTCTTGGTGGCATTTTGTTTTGGTGCATGATTAACGTTATTATTATTTTTTTGTGTGGTAGAATTAAGTATTTTGTTTTTCGTATCAAAATTACCCTGATTTTGGCGGGGATGGCAGCCCGAATGGGGATGCCGTCCCTGTCACTTCGGCACGGCTTTAGGTGTGTTACTGAAGCTGCTGTCACGGTGGAGGGGTTTCTGGTCGCCGTAGGAGAGAAGGTAGGATATGAGAATATTGCTTATGCATCTCGGATGAATAAAGCTGTGGTGGTATTTCTTAAAGAAGAGTGTCTGGTAGATGGTATGGTTGAGCATGGTGTACTTCTTAAAGAAGAGTGTCTGGTAGATCGTATGGTTGAGCATGGCGTACTTCTTAAAGAAGAGTGTCTGGTAGATCGTATGGTTGAGCATGGTGTACTTCTTAAAGAAGAGTGTCTGGTAGATGGTATGGTTGAGCATGGTGTACTTCTTCGCATTCGAGTCGCATTCGATGCTGACATTACACTGCAGGAGCTGTCCACAGCAGTTATGCAGCTCTCATCAGGCCGAGCCCCTGGCATCGATGGTTTACCATCTGAGTTCTATAAGCACTTTTGGGGGTCTATTGGGGAGGATTTTTATGAAGTGCTGTGTGAATCTTTTCATGAGGGTTCTCTTCCTGTATCTTGTCAACGTGCGGTGCTTTCACTGTTGCCAAAAAAAGGGGAATTTGGCTCTCATAAAAAATTGGAGACCTGTTGCTTTGCTGTGTGCTGAATACAAAATTGTTTCTAAATGTCTCTCAAACAGGTTGAAAGAGTATCTGGGATTGTTGATCCACAAGGACCAGTCCTACTGTGTACCTGATCGCTCTATTGTTGACAACTTGTTTCTGATAAGAGATGTTTTAGACATTTGTAAACTGTCTGATGTAAATGTGGGTTTACTTTCTTAGGATCAGGAGAAGGCTTTTGATCGTGTAGACCACCAGTACTTGTTTAAAACGATGAAAGCCTTTGTGTTTGGGGATGTTTTTTTTGTCTTGGATGAATTTACTGTATGCTGGGGTCTCGTGTATGGTGAAGGTGGGTGGTGGTTTAAGTTGCCCCATCCCTGTCTAAAGGGGCATCAGGCAGGGATGCCCAATTTCAGGGCAGTTATATAGTCTGGCGATTGAACCAATGCTTTGTTTTTTAAGAGCGAAGCTTACTGGGTTCTCTGTGCCAGGTGTAATGCAGGGTCCCGCGATAGCACTGTCTGCGTATGCAGATGACGTGATAGTTTTTATTACAGGGGGTGAGGATGTTAAGGTTCTCTCAAACACTTTAAAGGTGTATGAGGGGGCCTCCTCAGCTAGAGTCAATTGGGGAAAGAGTGAAGCGCTGTGGGCAGGTCGGCTTCAAACGGGGTCCACTCCAAGGTTACCAGGGGGGCTTCAGTGGGGCAGAGATGGGATGAAGACTTTGGGGGTTTTTCTAGGCTCTGATGTCTTTCAGAAAAAGAACTGGGAGGGTGTATTGGAGAAAGTGTGTGCCAGATTGTCAAGATGGAAATGGTTGCTACCCCAGCTGTCTTATAGGGGAAGGGTCCTGGTAGCTAATAATCTTGCTGCCTCTAACCTGTGGCACAGACTAATGATTTTACAGCCACCAAAGGGTCTGATACAAGAGCTTCAGAGGACCCTTGTCAATTTCTTCTGGTCTGGACAACACTGGATTAAAGCTGCAGCCCTGTACCTGCCACTGCACGAGGGTGGGCAAGGCCTGGTGGACATTTCCTCTAGGATCACGGCTTTCCGGCTCCAAGCAGCCCAGAGATTGTTGTACAGAGACTGTTCGAGCTGGGTCGAAATAGCCTACACATTGATGAGTAGAGCGGGCTGTTTGGGCTTAGACAAGCATCTTTTCCTCTTAAAGCTGGAGGGGGGTGATTTGCCTGGACTGACTCCATTTTATGAGTCTGTTATGCAGGCTTGGAGAGTCCTTGTCAAGTCCTGTAAGACCTGCATGTGGCTTTTTGAAGAGCCTCTTTTTCACAACACTGCCTTCCAGTCCCGTGTTCTGGGTTCAGCTAGCCTACGTTCATGCCTGTTGGGCGTGGGGTGTACCAAGCTGGGTCATCTGATGCGGAGCAGGAGCAGATCGTTGGAGGAGCTGGGAGAAAGAGCGGGGATCCGATCATCTCGCGTACTGAGGAAGGTCGTCGATGAGGTCTGCGACTCGTTGCCAGTGCTTCATCTGCAGTATGTGACTGACATTTCCAATTCTGATCGGTGGAAGGAGGGTCTGGATTATGTGTTCCCTGCACTGATTGTTAGTGCTGCGATGGGGACATTTGAAGAGGACGTGGGGATGCTGCTTTCCTTCGATACCCCCGAGCTGGGGGAGTTCAAGGAGGTGGGAAAGAAGGCCATGTACAGAACATGTGTAAAGGTGTCCCATGCCTCTTCCC